>NW_024608092.1:0-48690 GCF_018296145.1 Oncorhynchus tshawytscha
AGAATTCATCTAGTTCCCCTCCCCTGTGTTCCATATTCACAACTACGTATATGTTGTGTCCATTTAGTCCTACTGTCTCTTAGTAGTGTAGTATAGAGTAGTGTAGTGTAGTATAGTGCAGCATAGAGTAGTACTTTGTAGTATACTGGAGCGTGGTGTGTGATGCAGTATAGTATATTGTAGTGTGGTGTAGTGTGGTGTGGTGTAGTATAGTGTAGTGTAGTATAGTGGAGTGTGATGATGCAGCATAGTATAGTATAGTGTAGTGTGGTGTAGTGTAGTGTGGTGTAGTATAGTGGAGTGTGATGTGATGCAGTATAAGTAGTGTAGTGTGTTGTAGTATAGTGGAGTGTGATGCGACGCAGGATAGTATAGTATAGTGTAGTGCGGTGCAGTATAGAGTTGTGTAGTATAGAGTCACGTGTTGCAGTATAGTGTAGTATAGTGCAGTATAGTGGGAGTGTAGTATAGTGGGGTGTGGTGTAATACAGTATAGTGTAGTATGGTGTAGTGCAGTGCAGTATAGAGTGGTGTAATGCAGTATGGTGTAGTGTAGTGTAATGCAGTATAGTGTGGTGTAGTGTAGTAATGCAGTATAGTGTAGGCGGTGTAGTATAGTGTAATGCAGTATAGTGTAGTGTAGTGTAATGCAGTATAGTGCCGTGTAGTATGGAGTAGTGTAATGCAGTATAGTGTAGTGCAGTATAGTGTAGTGTAACATAGTATAGCGTGGTGTAGTATGATGTAGTGTAACACTGTATGGTGTAGGGTAGTATAGGGTGATGTAGTATAGCATAGCGTGGCACAGTATAGCGCAGTATAGTGTAGGCAGTGCAGTATAGTGTGGTGTAGTGTAATGCAGTATAGTAGGCGGTGTAGTATAGTGTGTGTAACGTAGTATAGTGCAGTATAGTGTGGTGTAGTGTAACGTAGTATAGTGCAGTATAGTGTGGTGTAGTGTAATGCAGTATAGTGCAGTATAGTGTGGTATAGTGTAGTGTAATGTGGTATAGTGCCGTATGGTGTGGTATAGTGTAGTGTAATACAGTATAGTGTGGTATGATGTAGTGCAATGCAGTATAGCGCATATTCTATAGGTGTGAGCATCTGTTTTAGTGGTGTCCATATTCTATAGTATAGTGAAGCAGGAATCTTTTCTATACAGACAGGGAGAGAGTGGAGAAGAGTGAAGCAGGAATCTTTTTTCTATACAGACAGGGAGAGAGGAGAAGAGTGAAGCAGGAATCTTTTCTATACAGACAGGGAGAGAGGAGAAGAGTGAAGCAGGAATCTTTTCTATACAGACAGGGAGAGAGGAGAAGAGTGAAGCAGGAATCTTTTCTATACAGACAGGAGAGAGGAGAAGAGTGAAGCAGGAATCTTTTCTATACAGACAGTGAGAGAGGAGAAGAGTGAAGCAGGAATCTTTTCTATACAGACAGGAGAGAGGAGAAGAGTGAAGCAGGAATCTTTTCTATACAGACAGGGAGAGAGGAGAAGAGTGAAGCAGGAATCTTTTCTATACAGACAGTGAGAGAGGAGAAGAGTGAAGCAGGAATCTTTTCTATACAGACAGGGGGAGAGGAGAAGAGTGAAGCAGGAATCTTTTCTATACAGACAGGGAGAGAGGAGAAGAGTGAAGCAGGAGTGAAGCAGGAATCTTTTCTATACAGACAGGGAGAGAGGAGAAGAGTGAAGCAGGAATATTTCACTATACAGACAGGGAGAGAGGAGAAGAGTGAAGCAGGAATCTTTTCTATACAGACAGGGAGAGAGGAGAAGAGTGAAGCAGGAATCTTTCACTATACAGACAGGGAGAGAGGAGAAGAGTGAAGCAGGAATCTTTCACTATACAGACAGGGAGAGAGAGGAGAAGAGTGAAGCAGGAATCTTTTCTATACAGACAGGAGAGAGGAGAAGAGTGAAGCAGGAATCTTTTCTATACAGACAGGGAGAGAGGAGAAGAGTGCAGCAGGAATCTTTTCTATACAGACAGGGAGAGAGGAGAAGAGTGAAGCAGGAATCTTTTCTATACAGACAGGAGAGAGGAGAAGAGTGAAGCAGGAATCTTTCTATACAGACAGGGAGAGAGGAGAAGAGTGCAGCAGGAATCTTTCTATACAGACAGGGAGAGAGGAGAAGAGTGAAGCAGGAATCTTTCTATACAGACAGGGAGAGAGGAGAAGAGTGAAGCAGGAATCTTTCACTATACAGACAGTGAGAGAGTGAAGAGACAGACAGTGAGGAGGAGAAGAGTGCAGCAGGAATCTTTTCTATACAGACAGTGAGAGGAGAAGAGTGCAGCAGGAATCTTTTCTATACAGACAGTGAGAGAGGAGAAGAGTGCAGCAGGAATCTTTTCTATACAGACAGTGAGAGAGGAGAAGAGTGAAGCAGGGATATTTTCTAATCAATGTTTTCAGCTGTGAGATTACACATGTCCAGTTGTAAAATATGACTAGGAACCCTTTCTCAGAGCGAACATTTATTTTTCAACCAGATCCTGTCACCAGGCCTGTTGGACTATCCTGTTCGACCTCTTCTGCTCTCCAAAACTTTTGTTTTGCAAATTCCAATGTGCTGGAATACAATGAGTGAAGAGGGTTCTCTATTCTGTGTTTAGAGGCAGCGAGGAAATCATCTGGTCAAGGTAGTGTGGAGCCAGGAAATAATAAGATCAGACTTTGTTGCCTACCAAACTTTAGACAAAAGCTATTGCTTGGCTTTCAATACCCAGGAAGTTGGAAGAAAGCACTTGACAAAGCAGCATGCCTTGACTGATACATAATGTATGGCTTCTAGCATCTAGCCTTTGAAACACATCACGCCCACAGATAACCATGTTTATGCCTACCCAGGCTGCCAGCTAGGTCGGCCAGACTCCTGAGGTTGTGTAGGGGATGGAAGAAATATTCACAACTTTGAAGACTTAGTGAAATGTTTAAAGCTATGCGTTTTTGTGTGATATTTGTACACATTTTAAAGTGGTCTTTGTTCACAAATGACAAGCAAGTAAGAGTTAGAACTGTTCTCATTGGGCGCTAGAGTCTGATAGAAACGGCTTGTTGTCTCTATCTAACAAGAAATCAGAAGGACAGCAGGAGGACAGCAGGAGAACAGCAGAAGAACATCTGGAGGACAGCAGGAGGACGGTGGAAGGACAGCAAGAGGACAACAGAAGGACAGCTGGAGGACAGCAGGAGGACAACAGAAGGACAGCTGGAGGACCGCAGGAGGACAACAGAAGGACAGCTGGAGGACAGCAGAAGGACTGTAGGAGGACAGCAGGAGGACAGTAGAAGGAGAGCAGGAGGACTGTAGGAGGACAGTAGGAGGACTGTAGGAGGTCATCAGGAGGACTGTAGGAGGACAGTAGGAGGACAGCAGGAGGACAACAGAAGGACAGAAAGAGTACAGCAGTAGGACTGTAGGAGGACAGCAGGAGGACAACAGGAGGACTGTAGGAGGACAACAGAAGGACAGCTGGAGGACAGCAGAAGGACAACAGAAGGACAGCTGGAGGACAGCAGGAGGACAGTGGAAGGACAGCAGGAGGACAGCAGGAGGACTGTAGGAGGACAACAGAAGGACAGCTGGAGGACAGCAGAAGGACAACAGAAGGACAGCTGGAGGACAGCAGGAGGACTGTAGGGGACAGCAGGAGGACAGTAGAAGGACCGCAGGAGGACTGTAGGAGGACAGCAGGAGGACTGTAGAAGGACAGCAGGAGGACTGTTGAAGGACAGCAGGAGGACTGTAGGAGGACAGCAGGAGGACTGTAGGAGGACAGCAGGAGCAGAGAAGAAGGACAGCAGGAGGACTGTCGGAGGACAGCAGGAGCAGAGTAGAAGGACAGCAGGAGGACTGTAGGAGGACAGCAGGAGGACTGTAGGAGGACAGCAGGAGGACTGTAGGAGGACAGAAGGAGGACAGGAGGAGGATGGTAGAAGGACAGCAGGAGGACAGTAGAAGGACTGTAGAAGGACAGTAGGAGGACTGTAGGAAGAAAGCAGGAGGACTGTAGGAGGACAGCAGGAGGACTGTAGGAGGACAGCAGGAGGACAGGAGGACAGCAGGAGTACTGTAGGAGGACAGCAGGAGGACAGTAGGAGGACAGCAGGAGGACTGTAGGAGGACAGACAGGAGGACAGTAGGAGGAGGACAGCAGGAGGAAGACTGTAGGAGGAGCAGGAGGACTGTAGGAGGACAGCAGGAGGACAGGAGGAGGACAGCAGGAGGACAGTAGGAGGACTGTAGGAGGATAGCAGAAGGACTGTAGGAAGACTGTAGGAGGACAGCAGGAGGACAGGAGGACAGCAGGAGTACTGTAGGAGGACAGTAGGAGGACAGTAGGAGGACAGCAGGAGGACTGTAAGGAGGACAGCAGGAGGACTGTAGGAGGACATCAGGAGTATTTTAGGAGGACTGTAGGAGGACAGCAGGATGACAGTAGTAGGACATCAGGAGTATTTTAGGAGGACAGTAGGAGGACAGCAGGAGGACAGTAGGAGGACTGTAGGAGGACAGCAGGAGCACTGCAGAAGGACAGCAGGAGGACTGCAGGAGGACAGCAGAATGACAGGTATCTAGTTGGTTTCCCATAGATAAATAAATTGAGATTTCAAGCCACAGCCTTTCATAAGGATTCACAGTCATCTCGTCTGAATATGTTTGTCTCCTGACTGTTTTCTCAAGGACATCTGGATCCCAGAACATCTGAAATCATTCATAATCTCTGGCAGCAGCTGCTCTGCATATGGTTGGGTCTCCGGCATGGGAACCACATCATAACACTCACTACTTAAATATATTGTAAAACACACTGCACAAACGGACAGAACAACTCAAAGAAACCAGCCGAGACAAACCTGTTATAAAACCTGGTCCACCAATCAAGAAACATTTAATTTAAGAGTATAATTGATGTATTTCATTTACCCCAGGCCCATAGAGCCCGGCAGGGTCAGAAAAAAGAGACAGAGAGACAGAGAGAGAGAGAGAAGAGTCCGATATACTGCTTTGTCGAGGCAAAGCCCAAATCCCTGTCATCAGCGTGAAGAAAAGACGGTGAAAAAGGGGGAGGAGGGTGGGGTGCCTTGTAAGAATTCGCTGAGGAGTAGGTAAACCCCAATACCCTCCGTATTATTGACCAACATGCAATCGTTGGAAAACAAACTGGACAATCTATGATTAAGACTATCCTACCAATGGGACATTAAAAACTGTATTATCTTATGTTTCATGGAGACTTGGCTGAATGACAACACAGATAATATAGAGCTGTCTGGCTTCTCCATGCATCGGCAGGACAGAGCACTTACATCTGGTAAGACGAGGGGTGTATGTCAATAACTGCTGGTGCGCAATGTCCAATATTAAAGAAGTCTCGAGGTATTTCTCGCCTGTGGTAAAGTTCCTCATGATAAGCTGTAGACCACACTATCTACCAAGAGAGTTCTCATCTATATTATTCATAGCCGTCTATTTACCACCACAAACCCGATGCTGACACGAAGGCCGCTCTCAACCAACTGTATAAGGCCACTCAACCAGCTGTATAAGGCCACTCAACCAGCTGTGTAAGGTCACTCAACCAGCTGTGTAAGGCCACTCAACCAGCTGTGTAAGGCCACTCAACCAGCTGTGTAATGCCACTCAACCAGCTGTATAAGGCCACTCAACCAGCTGTGTAAGGCCACTCAACCAGCTGTGTAATGCCACTCAACCAGCTGCATAAGGCCAGTCAACCAGCTGTGTAAGGCCACTCAACCAGCTGTATAAGGCCACTCAACCAGATATATAAGGCCACTCAACCAGCTGTATAAGGCCACTCAAACAGCTGTATAAGGCCACTAAACCAGCTGTATAAGGCCACTCAACCAGCTGTATAAGGCCACTCAACCAGCTGTATAAGGCCACTCAAACAGCTGTTTAAGGCCACTAAACCAGCTGTATAAGGCCACTCAACCAGCTGTATAAGGCCACTCAACCAGCTTTATAAGGCCACTCAACCAGCTGTATAAGGCCACTCAACCAGCTGTATAAGGCCACTCAACCAGCTGGATAAGGCCACTCAACCAGCTGTATAAGGCCACTCAACCAGCTGGATAAGGCCACTCAACCAGCTGTATAAGGCCATATGCAAACAAGAAAATGCTCATCCAGAAGCGGCGCTCCTAGTGGCCGGGGACTTTAATGCAGGAAAACTGAAATCCATTTGGAATAATTTCTACCAGAATGTCACATGTGCAACCAGAGGGAAAAAACACTAGACCACCTTTACTCCACACGCAGAAACACATTCAAAGCTCTACCTCGCCCTCCATTTGACAAATCTGACCATAATTCTATCCTCCTGATTCCTGCTTACAATCAAAAACTAAAGCAGCAAGTACCAGTGACTCGCTCAATATGAAGTGGTCAGATGATGCAGATGCTAAGCTACAGGACTGTTTTGCCAGCACAGACTGGAATATGTTACGGGATTCATCCAATGGCATTGAGGAGTATACCACCGCAGTCACCGGCTTCATCAATAAGTGCATTGACGACATCGTCCCCACAGTGACCGTACGTACATATCCCAACCAGAAGCCATGGATTACAGGCAACATCCGAGCTAAATGCTAGAGCTACCACTTTTAAGGAGCGGGACACTAATCAAGACGCTGATAAGAAATCCCGCTACGCCCTCAGATGAACCATCAAACAGGCAAAGCGTCAATACAGGACTAAGATTGAATCCCTACTACACCAGCTCGGACGCTCGTCGAATGTGGCAGGGCTTGAAAACTATTATGGACTTCAAAGGGAAACCCAACCGCAAGGCTACCAGATGAGCTAAATGGCTTTTATGCTTGCTTTGAGGCAAGCAACACTGAAGCATGCATGAGAGCACCAGCTGTTCTGGACAATTGCGTCACGCTATCACTAGCTGATGTGAGTAAGACCAGGTCAACATTCACAAAGCCGCAGGGCCACACGGATCACCAGGACTTGTGTTCAAAGCATGTGTGGACCAACTGGCAAGTGTCTTCACTGACATTTTCAACCTCTCCCTGGCCAAGTCAGTAATACCTACATGTTTCAAAAAGACAACCATAGTCAATGTACACAAGGAAGCGAAGGTAACCTGCCTAAATGATTACTGCCCTGTAGCACTCACGTCGGTAGCCCTGAAGTGCTTTGAAAGGCTGGTCATGGCTCACATCAACACCATCATAACAGAAACCCTAGACCCACTCCAATTCGCAAACCGCCCTAACAGATTCACAGGTGACGGAATCTCAATCACAATGTCCACTGCCCTTTCCCACCTGGACAAAATGGAACGCCTATGTGAGAATGCTGTTCATTGAGTACAGCTCAGGGTTCAACACGAAAGTGCCCACTATAAGCTCATCACTAAGCTAAGGACCCTGGGACTAAACACCTCCCTCTTCATCTGGATCCTGGATTTCCTGACAGGCCGCCCCCAGGATGTAAGGGTAGGCAACAACATATCTGCCACGCTGATGCTCAACACTGGGGCCACTTATTATCTATGCATAGTCACTTTACAAATGACCTCGACTAACCTGTATCCCCCGCACACTGACTTGGTAACGGTACCCCTGTATATAGCCTCCACATTGACTTGGTACGTCTAGCCCCTGTATATAGCCTCCACATTGACTTGGTAACGGTACCCCCTGTATATAGCCTCCCTGTATATAGCCTCCACATTGACTTGGTACGTCTAGCCCCTGTATAGCCTCCACATTGACTCTGTACCGGTACCCCCTGTATATAGCCTCCACATTGACTTGGTAAGTCTAGCCCCTGTATATAGCCTCCACATTGACTTGGTAACGTCTACCCCCTGTATATAGCCTCCACATTGACTTGGTAACGGTACCCCCTGTATATAGCCTCCACATTGACTTGGTAACGTCTAGCCCCTGTATATAGCCTCCATATTGACTCTGTACCGGTACCCCTGTATATAGCCTCCACATTGACTTGGTAAGTCTAGCCCCTCTATATAGCCTCCATATTGACTTGGTAACGGTACCCCTGTATATAGCCTCCACATTGACTTGGTGTACCCCCTGTATATAGCCTCCACATTGACTTGGTACGTCTAGCCCCTGTATATAGCCTCCACATTGACTTGTACCGGTACCCCTGTATATAGCCTCCACATTGACTTGGTACGTCTAGCCCCTGTATATAGCCTCCATATTGACTTGTACGGTACCCCCTGTATATAGCCTCCACATTGACTCTGTACGGTAGCCCCTGTATATAGCCTCCACATTGACTCTGTACCGGTACCCCTGTATATAGCCTCCACATTGACTTGGTAACGGTACCCCTGTATATAGCCTCCACATTGACTTGGTACGGCCCCCTGTATATAGCCTCCACATTGACTTGTAACGGTACCCCTGTATATAGCCTCCACATTGACTTGGTACGGTACCCCCTGTATATAGCCTCCACATTGACTTGGTAACGGTACCCCCTGTATATAGCCTCCACATTGACTTGGTACGTCTAGCCCCTGTATATAGCCTCCACATTGACTTGGTAACGGTACCCCCTGTATATAGCCTCCATATTGACTTGGTAACGGTACCCCCTGTATATAGCCTCCACATTGACTTGGTAACGGTACCCCCTGTATATAGCCTCCATATTGACTTGGTAACGGTACCCCCTGTATATAGCCTCCACATTGACTTGGTTGGTACTTTTGTATATAGCCTCCACATTGACTTGTAAGTACCCCCTGTATATAGCCTCCACATTGTTGGTTAATAAGGGCTTGTAAGTAAGCATTTCCACATTGACCTTGGTTAAGGGTACCCCCTGTAATAGCCTCCATTTGACAGTAAGGTTTACACCTGTATATAGCCTCCACATTTGACAGTAAGGTTTACCCCTGTTATAAGCTTCCAGTATTGCATTTGGTAAGGTTTAATTCCCTGTATATTCCACATTGACTTGGTAGGTTACACCTGTTGGTTAAGGGCTTGTTATTGTTAGGTGTACATTTGTTGGTTAGGGCTTTTAGCATTTGATAAGGTTTACACCTGTTGGTTAAGGGCTTGTAGTTTGCATTAAGTAAGGTTTACACCTGTTTTATACTTGTAAGTCAGCATTTCACAGTAAGGTTTACACCTGTTGGTTAAGGGCTTGTAAGTAAGCATTTCACAGTAAGGTTTACACCTGTTGGTTAAGGGCTTGTAAGTCAGCATTTCACAGTAAGGTTTACACCTGTTGGTTAAGGGCTTGTCAGTCAGCATTTCACAGTAAGGTTTACACCTGTTGGTTAAGGGCTTGTAAGTAAGCATTTCACAGTAAGGTTTACACCTGTTGGTTAAGGGCTTGTAAGTAAGCATTTCACAGTAAGGTTTACACCTGTTGGTTAAGGGCTTGTAAGTAAGCATTTCACAGTAAGGTTTACACCTGTTGGTTAAGGGCTTGTCAGTCAGCATTTCACAGTAAGGTTTACACCTGTTGGTTAAGGGCTTGTCAGTCAGCATTTCACAGTAAGGTTTACACCTGTTGGTTAAGGGCTTGTAAGTCAGCATTTCACAGTAAGGTTTACAACTGTTGGTTAAGGGCTTGTCAGTCAGCATTTCACGTTAAGGTTTACACTGATTCCCAAATGGCACCCTATTCCCTATGTATTGCACTAAAAAGGGGTTAAATATGGGTAAAACAAATATCTGTAATTTGCTGACCTTTCTTATATCTCTCGAAACAAACTTCCTTTTCATTTATTTTTTGACAATCTGCCACGTTATTCCGTGTGTTTCTACGGGCTATGAGCAGTAGTACCAAATTCAAGGTTTCATCAAATAATCAATTCCAATTTTGGGGGGATGCTTACAGAGGTCCTAAAATTACAAATCAAATAGTTAAATGATCCTTGGTATGACCATCTTAAAACATATATTTTTATCTTTGTAGAGCCCGGGGTAACATTACCACTGTGAAGTCATAGAAACCCTTCAACTATTTTTGATTTCTGCATGAGTTACCATTTGTTACAACAGATCTAAATTATGCTGCTCTCCCAGACATTCAGAATGCATGTTCCTCTCTTCAGTTAATTATACAAATATTCTCAAACTGATGCCTGTTTCCAAACTGATGCCTGTTTCCAAACTGATGCCTGTTTCCAAACTGATGCCTGTTTCCAAACTGATGCCTGGATCCCAAACTGATGCCTGGTCCCAAACTGATGCCTGTTTCCAAACTGATGCCTGGATCCCAAACTGACACCAGGTGCCAAACTGATGCCTGGTGCCCAAACTGACACCAGGTTCCAAACTGATGCCTGATTCCCAAACTGATGCCTGGTTCCAAACTGATGCTTGGTTCCCAAACTGATGCCTGGTTCCAAACTGATGCCTGGTTCCAAACTGATGCCTGATTCCCAAACTGATGCCTGGTTCCAAACTGATGCCTGGTTCCAAACTGATGCCTGTTTCCAAACTGATGCCTGATTCCCAAACTGATGCCTGGTTCCAAACTGATGCCTGGTTCCAAACTGAGCCTGATTCCCAAACTGATGTCTGGTTCCAAACTGATGTCTGGTTCCAAACTGATGCCTGGTTCCAAACTGATGCCTGATTCCCAAACTGATGCCTGGTTCCAAACTGATGCCTGGTTCCAAACTGATGCCTGGTTCCAAACTGATGCCTGATTCCCAAACTGATGCCTGGTCCCAAACTGATGCCTGGTCCCAAACTGATACCTGGTTCCAAACTGATGCCTGGTGCCCAAACTGATGCCTGATTCCCAAACTGATGCCTGGTTCCAAACTGATGCCTGATTCCCAAACTGATGCCTGGTTCCAAACTGATGCCTGATTCCCAAATGGATGCCTGGTTCCAAACTGATGCCTGGTTCCAAACTGATGCCTGATTCCCAAACTGATGCCTGGTTGATGCCTTCCCAAACTGATGCCTGGTTCCAAACTGATGCCTGGTTCCAAACTGATGCCTGTTCCAAACTGATGCTGGTTCCAAACTGATGCCTGGTTCCCAAACTGATGCCTGGTTCCCAAACTGATGCCTGGTTCCCAAACTGATGCCTGGTTCCCAAACTGATGCCTGGTTCCAAACTGATGCCTGGTTCCAAACTGATGCCTGATTCCCAAACTGATGCCTGGTTCCAAACTGATGCCTGGTTCCCAAACTGATGCCTGGTTCCTAGTGTTGCTAGGAGGGGAATGCTTCATCCGCATGTTCAAACAGGACTTCTTTAAAGCCTGTGTTCCAGATTGTACCGGGCTTTAGTTTGGCCACGTTTAGTGATGGAACAGATATTGATGTGTAGAACAGGGACAATACAGGAACACGCAAGAACATATTGTGTATTTCATCCATACTGGATATATACATGTATGTACTGTACGTGTATATATATATATATATATATATATATATATATATATATATGGACTGAAGACATGAAAAGAACCAAGTGACTTGTAAGTGGCTAAACATGAATACATCAGGAGCATCTCTATAGTGTGTCTCCGGCGCTCCTCATGCTGCCTTCTCTCTCCCTCCACCTGTCTGCTGCCTGCCTGACAGAGAAAGACACTGCTGGCATTATTACAAATACATCTTGGTTGGAATGTATAGCCTGTCAGTGCAGTGCATTATGGTTCTGGGTTCTGGAATAATGGAATGTGTGTTGATTATGATCTGACTGAATTAATATATATTGTTTTAGGAGGTGAGGTGAGTTAGGGAGCGGGACAACGGGACTGATGGGTAGAGATTCATTTCACTGTACAGCTACTGCAATGCATATTGGGAAACAGGAGCGTGGCGTCCATCAGCGTATGTCAGCGTTCGTTTTATCATGAGCAGAAGATGAACATCCGCCGGCTGGTTGAGAAATAATACCTGGTCTTATCGCTGAGGATTCATCACAGCAATTATTCAAACCTCAACACTTCTTAGGCTGTTGTTTGTGTACTGTAGATATATGCAAAGTTATTCACAAGGTTTTCATATTATTCTACATCAAATTAATTACATCAAGACATAACCGCAGCGTTACTGTTATTCACTGATCCAGTGTAGTGAAGAATAGCAAACACATGTCTAAATCTCAGCACAGAGACAGACTGAGAGAAACTCACAGAGTGAAGGACTCATACCGTGCCGGCAGAGACAGGGTGAAAGACTCATACAGGACAGACTGAGAGACAGGGTGAAGGACTCATACAGGACAGACTGAGAGACACTCACAGAGTGAAGGACTCATACCGTGCAGGCAGAGATAGGGTGAAAGACTCATACAGGACAGACTGAGAGACACTCACAGAGTGAAGGACTCACACAGGACAGGGTGAAGGACTCATACAGGACAGACTGGGAGACAGGGTGAAGGACTCACACAGGAGAGACAGAGAGACAGGGTGAAGGACTCACACAGGAGAGACTGAGAGAGGGTGAAGGACTCACACAGGACAGACTGAGAGACAGGGTGAAGGACTCACACAGAAGAGACAGAGAGGGTGAAGGACTCATACAGGACAGACTGGGAGACAGGGTGAAGGACTCACACAGGACAGACTGATAGACAGAGTGAAGGACTCACACATGACAGACTGGGAGACAGGGTGAAGGACTCACACAGGACAGACTGAGAGACAGAGTGAAGGACTCACACATGACAGACTGAGAGACAGGTGAAGGACTCATACAGGACAGACTGAGAGACAGAGTGAAGGACTCATACAGTACAGGTTGTAAATGGAGAAAAGACAAAGAGCCTGTCTCCTTCAAGCGTGAGAGAAGACAGGCAGAAGAGAGAGAGATGGTGAACAGAGAGAAGAGAGAGAGACTACTAGGCTTTCCTTAAGTAATGTTGTTTACTGGGCCAGGCATTGGTAACCCTCCAGGCTCCAGTCTATTGAACAAAACTCAGTAATTTGCTACCTTCGGTTCATTTCTCTCTCAGTGAGCTCTCTCTCTCTCACCTGGGACAGGCAGGAGAATTGCCTTGTAGGCCTGAACTGCAAACAGCTCCTCTCTGATCCGCTCCTTCACACAGCTTCAGTCCACTGCTATTTGAACAGTGTTTGGTGCTGAAAGACACATTTGGCCCTCCTCTCTGTGGAGAAAGAAAGGTTCTTCTGTGTTCTTCCTACATGTTTGAAGCCTTCCCCATCTTCTCTGCTCTCAGCAGTGTTCTCAGGCCAGGCAGAAAGTGGACTCTGGGTTGGAAAGCTTAAGGCCTGACAGCCTTATTTGTAAACAAGTTTGGACGACATAAACACATTAGTGTCACTTCTTGGTAAATTCAGTGTTAAGAAATGCCAGGTATGTGTTCAACACAACGGTCTGATGAAGCAGTGGCCAGATCAATAATTAATCACAACCTGCTCCACTACTGAAGCAGAACCACTGTAACAGACATCTCAATAGAGTTCTAACCTCTAGTGAAAATAATCAACAGCAACGTGTTTAGTTTTAATGGTGTTGGAAATGCCACTGTGTTCAGGGTCAGCATGTCTGGAGCCAACCAGACGCAGGAGGAGAACACAACTCCACAGCCTTACAAACACGCCTGCTTTGTTCTCATCTCTTATTTAACTTCAAGGAAAACTGCTGGGGCCACCATTTCATGGACTTTACTGTTAATCTGTGCCCCCTGTGTGGGTTGATGTAGGTTGTATGGTCAGGCAAAGCTAGTCTGTGCAGGTTGTATGGTCAGGCAAAGCCATGCCACGACAGCAGTCCAGTCTGAAAACATGCCTCTAATCCGGTAACCTTCAGAACAAGAAGCTGCAGCTGAGCGAGAGAGAGAGAGAGAGAGAGAGAGAGAGAGAGAGAGAGAGAGAGAGAGACAGAGAGAGAGAGAGAGAGAGAGAGAGAGAGAGAGATGCTGAGTGACTGAGTGGCTGCAGGGCTGAAGGGACAGTCAGGGACACTGATATCCCCCCTCCCCCCAGGCTGGAAAATGGATTTCTATTTCTGGGTTCATATCGCTGATCATGGTTCATAGCCTCCTTTCAGGCTCTGAGTTAACATCGCTGGCTGATGTCAGGGTGCCGCTGATCGCAGCCTGGAGATCCGCTGATGGCCTTCAATCTGCCAAAGCGATGACGGCTGTTGGGCTGATACTATCTGGTAAATTCTATCACTGTCACTGTCTGTTTCTATCCAGCTGCACTCAGGGTGTCAGGGGCCGGCCCCAACTCTCCACAACACGACATGGGAACGGCTTCTACTCCTCTGTGAATCTCACATCTATTGTTTCCAAGCAACAGAGGGGAAAAGGTACCATTAAAGATATGAATTGTCTTCATGTTGCAACTGAATCTTTTGATCTGAGTATGAGGTCACCCAGCCGACCTCAAACACCTGAATCTGTTGATCTGAGTATGAGGTCACCCAGCCGACCTCAAACTCCAGGACCTGTTTCGCTGGTTCAAAGGACCAACAGGTCAACAGGTTGTTGCTTCTAGTTGTCACTAGTTTGTGTTGCTGTTGCTTTATTTCACACTTCCACTGTCTGTTGCTGGTGTATTTGTGCTGTTGCCAGAGTCTTCTGTCTGGGCTGTCCGTTTTGGTCTTCCATAGTTTTTCATCCCAGACACTGTCTCTGTCTGGGCTGGCCGTTTGGTCTTCCATAGTTTTTCATCCCAGACACCGTCTTCTGTCTGGGCTGGCCGTTTGGTCTTCCATAGTTTTCCATCCCAGACACAGTCTTCTGTCTGGGCTGTCCGTTTGGTCTTCCTTAGTTTTCCATCCCAGACACCGTCTTCTGTCTGGGCTGGCCGTTTGGTCTTCCATAGTTCTTCAACCCAGACACCGTCTTCTGTCTGGGCTGTCCGTTTGGTCTTCCTTAGTTTTTCATCCCAGACACCGTCTTCTGTCTGGGCTGTCCGTTTGGTCTTCCATAGTTTTCATCCCAGACACCGTCTTCTGTCTGGGCTGTCCGTTTGGTCTTCCATAGTTTTTCATCCCAGACACCGTCTTCTGTCTGGGCTGTCCGTTTGGTCTTCCATAGTTTTTCATCCCAGACACCGTCTTCTGTCTGGGCTGTCCGTTTGGTCTTCCATAGTTTTTCATCCCAGACACCGTCTTCTGTCTGGGCTGTCCGTTTGGTCTTCCTAGTTTTTCATCCCAGACACCGTCTTCTGTCTGGGCTGTCCGTTTGGTCTTCCATAGTTTTTCATCCCAGACACTGTCTCTGTCTGGGCTGTCCGTTTGGTCTTCCATAGTTTTTCATCCCAGACACTGTCTCTGTCTGGGCTGGCCGCTTGGTCTTCCATAGTTCTTCAACCCAGACACCGTCCACACAGGAGGCCTTTTGAATCTGGTCAGGCCGTCATTGTAAACAAGAATGTATTCTTAGATGACTAGTCTGGATAAATAAATGTTCAATAAATAAAGTTTCAATAAAATAAAAACTATAAAGGTTGCATACAGATATGAGCAGTTCTGCACATTAGTCTTCCAACATGGTAAAGACCTCTCTACTAAAGCTCTTTCATATTAAACCTCCAATAAACACACAGTCTTCAGCAGGACAGATGACCTCTCTACTAAAGCTCTTTCATATTAAACCTCCAATAAACACACAGTCTTCAGCAGGACAGATGACCTCTCTACTAAAGCTCTTTCATATTAAACCTCCAATAAACACAGAGTCTTCAGCATGACAGATGAACTCTCTACTAAAGCTCTTTCATATTAAACCTCCAATAAACACACAGTCTTCAGCATGACAGATGACCTCTCTACTAAAGCTCTTTCATATTAAACCTCCAATGAACACAGACTTCAGCATGACAGGTGACCTCTACTAAAGCTCTTTCATATTAAACCTCCAATAAACACTCAGAGATTCTATACCACTGGGCTGGTTCATATTAAACCTCCAATAAACACAGTCTTCAGCATGACAGATGACCTCTCTACTAAAGCTCTTTCATATTAAACCTCCAATAAACACTCAGAGATTCTATACCACTGGGCTGGTTCATATTAAACCTCCAATAAACACACAGTCTTCAGCAGGACAGATGAACTCTCTACTAAAGCTCTTTCATATTAAACCTCCAATAAACACACAGTCTTCAGCATGACAGATGACCTCTCTACTAAAGCTGGTTCATATTAAACCTCCAATAAACACAGTCTTCAGCATGACAGATGACCTCTCTACTAAAGCTCTTTCATATTAAACCTCCAATAAACACACAGTCTTCAGCATGACAGATGACCTCTCTACTAAAGCTCTTTCATATTAAACCTCCAATAAACACACAGTCTTCAGCATGACAGATGACCTCTCTACTAAAGCTCTTTCATATTAAACCTCCAATAAACACTCAGAGATTCTATACCACTGGGCTGGTTCATATTAAACCTCCAATAAACACACAGTCTTCAGCAGGACAGATGAACTCTCTACTAAAGCTCTTTCATATTAAACCTCCAATAAACACACAGTCTTCAGCATGACAGATGACCTCTCTACTAAAGCTGGTTCATATTAAACCTCCAATAAACACACAGTCTTCAGCAGGACAGATGACCTCTCTACTAAAGCTCTTTCATATTAAACCTCCAATAAACACACAGTCTTCAGCAGGACAGATGACCTCTACTAAAGCTCTTTCATATTAAACCTCCAATAAAAACACAGTCTTCAGCAGGACAGATGACTCTCTACTAAAGCTCTTTCATATTAAACCTCCAATAAACAATAAACACAGTCTTCAGCATGACAGATGACCTCTCTACTAAAGCTCTTTCATATTAAACCTCCAATAAACACACAGTCTTCAGCAGGACAGATGACCTCTCTATTAAAGCTCTTTCATATTAAACCTCCAATAAACACACAGTCTTCAGCATGACAGATGACCTCTACTAAAGCTGGTTCATATTAAACCTCCAATAAACACACAGTCTTCAGCAGGACAGATGACCTCTCTCTATTAAAAGCTCTTTCATATTAAACCTCCAATAAACACACAGTCTTCAGCATGACAGATGACCTCTCTACTAAAGCTCTTTCATATTAAACCTCCAATAAACACTCAGTCTTCAGCAGGACAGATGACCTCTCTATTAAAGCTCTTTCATATTAAACCTCCAATAAACACACAGTCTTCAGCAGGACAGATGACCTCTCCATTAAAGCTCTTTCATAGTAAACCTCCAATAAACACACAGTCTTCAGCAGGACAGATGACCTCTCTACTAAAGCTCTTTCATATTAAACCTCCAATAAACACTCAGTCTTCAGCAGGACAGATGACCTCTATTAAAGCTCTTTCATATTAAACCTCCAATAAACACACAGTCTTCAGCAGGACAGATGACCTCTCTACTAAAAGCTCTTTCATATTAAACCTCCAATAAACACACAGTCTTCAGCATGACAGATGACCTCTCTACTAAAAGCTCTGGTTCATATTAAACCTCCAATAAACACACAGTCTTCAGCAGGACAGATGACTCTCTACTAAAGCTCTTTCATATTAAACCTCCAATAAACACTCAGAGATTCTATACCACTCTGGTTCATATTAAACCTCCAATAAAACACAGTCTTCAGCATGACAGATGACCTCTCTACTAAAGCTCTTTTCATATTAAACCTCCTAAACACACAGTCTTCAGCACTGACAGATGACCTCTCTACTAAAGCTCTTTCATATTAAACCTCCAATAAACACACAGTCTTCAGCATGACAGATGACCTCTCTACTAAAGCTCTTTCATATTAAACCTCCAATAAACACACAGTCTTCAGCATGACAGATGACCTCTCTACTAAAGCTCTTTCATATTAAACCTCCAATAAACACTCAGAGATTCTATACCACTGGGCTGGTTCATATTAAACCTCCAATAAAACACACAGTCTTCAGCAGGACAGATGAACTCTCTACTAAAGCTCTTTCATATTAAACCTCCAATAAACACACAGTCTTCAGCAGGACAGATGACTCTCTACTAAAGCTCTTTCATATTAAACCTCCAATAAACACACAGTCTTCAGCATGACAGATGACCTCTCTACTAAAGCTCTTTCATATTAAACCTCCAATAAACACAGTCTTCAGCAGGACAGATGACCTTCTATTAAAGCTCTTTCATATTAAACCTCCAATAAACACAGTCTTCAGCATGACAGATGACCTCTCTACTAAAAGCTCTTTCATATTAAACCTCCAATAAACACACAGTCTTCAGCATGACAGATGACCTCTCTACTAAAGCTCTTTCATATTAAACCTCCAATAAACACAGTCTTCAGCAGGACAGATGAACTCTACTAAAGCTCTTTCATATTAAACCTCCAATAAACACACAGTCTTCAGCAGGACAGATGACCTCTCTATTAAAGCTCTTTCATATTAAACCTCCAATAAACACACAGTCTTCAGCAGGACAGATGACCTCTCTATTAAAGCTCTTTCATATTAAACCTCCAATAAACACACAGTCTTCAGCAGGACAGATGACCTCTCTACTAAAGCTCTTTCATATTAAACCTCCAATAGTACAGAAACCTGTCTCACTACGTTACCATGATGACAGTACAGGTACCTGTCTCACCTCTTACCATGATGACAGTACAGGTACCTGTCTCACTACGTTAGTCTCACTATGTTATCATGATGACATTACAGGTACCTGTCTCACTACATTAGTCTCACTACGTGACCATGATGACAGTACAGGTACCTGTCTCACTACGTTACAATGATAACAGCACAGGTACCTGTCTCACTACGTTATCATGATGACATTACAGGTACCTGTCTCACTCGTTATCATGATGACAGTACAGGTACCTGTCTCACTACGTTACCATGATAACAGTACAGGTACCTGTCTCACTACGTTACAATGATGACAGTACAGGTACCTGTCTCATTACGTTAGTCTCACTACGTTATCATGATGACAGTACAGGTACCTGTCTCACTATAAGTTACCATGATGACAGTACAGGTACCTGTCTCACTACGTTAGTCTCACTACGTTACCATGATGACAGTACAGGTACCTGTCTCACTACGTTATCATGAAGACATTACAGGTACCTGTCTCACTACGTTAGTCTCACTACGTTATCATGATGGCATTACAGGTACCTGTCTCACTACGTTAGTCTCACTCACGTTACCATGATTACAGTACAGGTACCTGTCTCACTACGTTACCACGATAACAGTACAGGTACCTGTCTCACTACGTTACCATGATAACAGCACATGTACCTGTCTCACTACGTTACCATGATGACAGTACAGGTACCTGTCTCACTACTCATGATGACAGTACAGGTACCTGTCTCTATTTTAGTCTCACTCACGTTATCATGATGACAGTACAGGTACCTGTCTCACTATATTAGTCTCACTATGTACAGGTGCCTGTCTCACTACGTTGACCATGATGACATTACAGGTACCTGTCTCACTACGTTAGTCTCACTACGTTATCATGATGACAGTACAGGTACCTGTCTCACTACGTTACCATGATGACAGTACAGGTACCTGTCTCACTATATTAGTCTCACTATGTACCATGATGACAGTACAGGTACCTGTCTCACTACGTTAGTCATGATGATGACAGTACAGGTACTGTCTCACTACGTTAGTCCCACTACGTTATCATGATGACATTACAGAAACCTGTCTCACTACTATCATGATGACAGTACAGGTACCGTCTCACTACGCTTACCATGATGACAGTACAGGTACCTGTCTCACTACGTTACCATGATGACAGTACAGGTACCTGTCACACTACGTTATCATGATGACAGTACAGGTACCTGTCACACTACGTTATCATGATGACAGTACAGGTACCATCTCACTACGTTACCATGATAACAGTACAGGTACCTGTCTCACTACATTAGTCTACCATGATAACAGTACAGGTACCTGTCTCACTACATTTGTCTCACTACGTTATCATGATAACAGTACAGGTACCTGTCTCACTACGTTATCATGATGACAGTACAGGTACCTGTCTCACTACGTTAGTCCCACTACGTTATCATGATGACAGTACAGGTACCTGTCACTACGTTAGTCCCACTACGTTATCATGATAACATTACCTGTCTCACTACGTTAGTATGTATCATGATAACAGTACAGGTACCTGTCTCACTACGTTCAGTCCCACTACGTTATCATGATGACAGTACAGGTACCTGTCTCACTACGTTACCATGATAACAGTACAGGTACCTGTCCACTATATTGTCTCACTACGTTATCATGATGACATGTATTTGTCTCCTCGTTACCATGATGACAGTACAGGTACCTGTCTCACTACGTTACCATGATGACAGTACAGGTAACAGCACTGTCTGTCTCACTACATTCATCTACTACGTTACCATGATGACATTACAGGTATTTGTCTCACTACGTTACCATGATAACAGCACAGGTACCTGTCTCTACTACCATGATGACATTACAGGTACCTGTCTCACTACGTTAGTCTCACTACGTTATCATGATGACAGTACAGGTACTGTCTCACTATATTAGTCTCACTACATGTATCATGATGACATTACATGTACCTGTCTCACTACGTTAGTCTCACTACATTATCATGATGACAGTACAGGTACCTGTCTCACTACATTAGTCTCACTACGTTACCATGATGACAGTACAGGTACCTGTCTCACTATATTAGTCTCACTACGTTATCATGATAACAGCACAGGTACCTGTCTCACTGTTCTCACTACGTTACCATGATGACAGTACAGGTACCTGTCTCACTATATTAGTATCACTACGTTATCATGATGACATTACAGGATGTCTCACTACGTTAGGTACACATGATGACAGTACAGGTACTGGCCTCACTACGTTATCATGATGACAGTACAGGATAACAAATTTCCATTATCTCACTACGTTACCATGATAACAGTACAGGTAAATTCCGTCTCTACCATTAGTCTCACTTCTCTTTATCATGATGACAGTACAGGTACCTGTCTCACTACATTTGTCCCACTACGTTATCATGATAACAGTGGCAGGTACCTGTCCACCACGTTAGTCCCACTACGCATTTCCATGATAACAGCAGGTACCTGTCTCACTACAGTACAGGTCCTCACTACGTTATCATCGTTATAACAGTACAGGTACCTGTCTCACTCGTTAGTCCCACTACGTTATCATGATAACAGTACAGGTACCTGTCTCACTACGTTTATGATCAGTCAGTACCTGTCTATCGTTAGTGACTTTCGTTATCATGATAACAGTACAGGTACCTGTCTCACTACGTTAGTCCCACTACATTATCATGATGACAGTACAGGGTACCTGTCTCACTACGTTATCATGATGACAGTACAGGTACTCCTGTCTCACTACGTTGAAGTCTCACTACGTTATCATGATGACAGTACAGGTACCTGTCTCACCACGTTATCATGATGACAGTACAGGTACCTGACATCCCAGCTAGGTTCTCAGTCTGTCAGTCTACCAGCTAGGTTCTCAGTCTGTCAGCTGGGTTCTCAGTCTGTCAGCTAGGTTCTCTGTCTACCAGCTAGGTTCTCTGTATATAGAGATCACTGGGCTGGTTCTCAGTCGACCAGCTAGGTTCTCTGTCTGTCGAGAGATCACTGGGCTGGTTCTCAAGGTGCTTTCTCCATCCTCTAATATCAAAACATTTATTTCACCTTCTCAATTAAATCCAATTTGATTCTATTAATATTAATGATGTGAGATCATTCTTATAATGAAATAATAAAATACCCTTGTGCTGCGGTGTCTGCCCCCAAAGCACTTTCAAGTCCCTTACACTCAGAGAAAATAAATAAACACCCAACCAAAGATCTGAAGGGCTTTGCCAGGGGCATGACACACACAAATGGGTTCCAGCGTATTGTTAGTGAGCCAAATGTTTTAATGAAACCAATGGCTTTGGTTCGTGACACTACAGAGGTGGCTCTTGCAGCCTGAAGCCTGGCCCGATTCATTACACCCTCTCTACGTTCTCTTCCAACTTCCTCCAAACGAGAGGATTAACTACTTAGCTGGACTTTTCCAGGCGCCGTGGCCTTGTAAACATGCTAGTACGGTATGGCTGAAGGAGATAGCTGCCTTCTTCTGATAAAGGTTGTTTGTTTTACACTTGACTGATTCACCGGGGGCTGTGTGAAAGGAGGTTAGTAAATCAAATCAAATCCACAGGCTGGGTTCTGAGACAGGCTGGGTCTGGGGAGGAGGTTAGTAGTCAACTGGGCGGGGTTCTGAGACAGACTGGGTCTGGGGGCGGAGGTTAGTTGTCAACTGGGCTTGGTTCTGAGGCAGGCTGGGTCCGGGGTCGAGGTTAGTAGTCAACTGGGCTGGGTTCTGAGACAGACTGGGTCTGTGGCGGAGGTTAGTTGTCAACTGGGCTTGGTTCTGAGGCAGGCTGGGTCTGGGGGAGGAGGTTAGGAGTCAACTAGGCTGGGTTCGGAGACAGACTGGGTCTGGGGAGGAGGTTAGGAGTCAACTAGGCTGGGTTCTGAGACAGACTGGGGCTGGGGAGGAGGTTTGGAGTCAACTGGGCTGGGTTCTGAGACAGGCTAGGGAGGAGGTTAGTTGTTAACAGGGCTGGGTTCTGAGACAGACTGGGTCTGGGGGAGGAGGTTAGTTGTTAACGCGTGGGCGAGGGCGCGGTGCAGGGCAGTCAGCGCGAGGAGGAGAGCGGCGTGGGCGAGCGTCAGGGCAGGAGCAGGCGGCGGCGCAGTAGGAGTGGGCGGGTGGGGAGGAGCGTAGAGCGAGCAGCGAGGGCAGAGAGAGCAGCGGCAGGGTGGGCAGGTGCGGGTGGGCAGCGCAGCGTCAGGGAAGAGAGCGCGAGCGTGAGCGTGTGAGCAGCGAGAGTGGGCAGTGGAAGTGCGTGGAGCAGCAGCGAGAGGGAGCGAGCGAGCAGGGTAGGGTCGGAGGCGAGAGCAGCAGGGAGCGGGAGTGGAGCGAGAGGAGGGGGGAGAGCAAGCGGGTGCGTAGAGAGGGAGGAGTAGTGGGTCAAAGGCCGAGTGAGTGTGAGCAGGTGGAGGGCGGGGAGTGAGTGGAGTCGCGGAGGAGGAGCGGGCAGGAGGATGAGCGTCAGAGAGAGCAGGAGAGCGTGAGCGAGTGGAGGGAGGGCGACGCAGCGGGCGAGCAGGGCAGGCAGGGGAGTGTGCCAGCGGAGGCGAGGAGCTGGAGCGAGGGAGTCAGGAGTGCGCGCGCGAGCGAGGGCGCGGACGGGTGTGCGCGGGAGAGCGAGAGCAGTTGGGCGTGTCGGGCCTGAGTGCGTGAGCGTGGGTAGCTGAGCGCAAGCGTGGAGGAGAGTGGAGTGGAGGGAGTGTGGAGAGTGAGTGGGCGAGAGCGCAGCGCGTGGGCGCGTGGGCGAGGGGAGGGGAGGGGAGGGTGTTGAGGAGGAGGCGGGAGGGTGAGGGAGTGTCGTGCAGGCGTGGTGCGAGCGCGAGGGCAGGAGCGCGAGAGGAGAGCAGGAGCGGAGGGATGGAGAGCGAGGCGGAGGGTGGAGGGGAGAGGGGCGAGGTGGGTGCGGCGAGTGAGTGCAGCACGAGCGTGGTGGGAAGGGGTGTTGAGGGGGGGGGGGAGGGGGGGGGGGGGGGAGGGGAGGATGGTGGGGTGGGGGGGGGGGGAGGGGGGGAGGGGGGGAAGGGGGGGGGTGTGTGTGGGGGGGGTGGGGAGGGGGGGGGGGGTGGAGCGGGGGGGGAGGGAGGAAGGGGGAGGAGCGAGGGGGGGTGGGGGGGGGGGGGGGGGAGGGGATACAGGGGGTGGGGGGGGGGAGTGGGGGGGGGAGGGGGGGGGGTAGGGGGAGGGGGGGGGGGGGGGAGAAGGGGGGGTGGGGGGGGAGGGCTGGTGGGGAATGAGGAGGGGGGTGGGGGGGTGGGGGGGGGGAGGGGGGGGGGGGGGGAAGGAGGGGGGGGGGGGAGGGGGGGAGGCGGTGGGGGGGTGGGGGGGGGGGGGGAGTATAGACTGGAGGGGGGGAGGAGGAAGTTGACAGTGAGGGGAGGGGAGGAGGGGGGGGAAAGGGGTAGGGGCAAGGGGGGGAGGGGGGGGGGAGGGGGGTTGGGGAGGAGAGAGAGAGCGGGAGGGTGGGGAGGAGAGGGAGAGGAGGGAGTGGAGAGGAGAGCGAGGGGAAGGGGGCAGGAGTAGAGAGGGGGCAGCGGGAGGGCAGAGGGGGCGAGGAGGGCAGGGGAGGGAGAGTGGGAGAGAGAGCGCAGGGTGAGGGGAGGGGGAGTGAGAGAGGGGTGAGGGAGCGAGGGGAGGAGCAGGAGCGAGAGGAGGAGAGGGAGGGGAGAGAGGGGGAGGAGGGAGAGTGGAGAGAGGGGGAGAGAGTGGGCGAGAGGAGCAGAGCAGAGCGAGCAGGGGTGCAGGAGCAGGAGGAGGAGGAGGGAGGAGCGAGGAGAGCAGTGGGTCGCAGCGAGGGAGGAGGAGCGGCGAGAGCGAGCGAGAGGGGAGGAGAGAGAGGGCAGGGGAGTCGAGGAGGGGGTGGAGCAGAGGGAGAGCAGGAGAGCGAGGGAGCGAGGAGAGAGTAGGGGCAGCGGGGAGGAGGAGGGAGAGTGGTAGAGGAGGAGCAGGGAGCAGCGGGCGAGAGGGTGAGGAGGAGAGTGAGCGGGAGGAGAGTGCAGGGGCGAGGAGAGAGTAGAGCAGAGAGGGAGGGGAGTAGAGTAGGAGTGCGCAGGAGGAGAGAGAGACAGGAGGAGGGAGGGAGTAGAGGGGTGAGGGAGGGCGGAGGGGCAGGAGGAGAGGGGGAGTGGAGTGGGGAGGGGAAGGGAGTGAGGGCAGCAGGCGAGCAGAGCGGGCAGGGCGAGGGAGGGCAGAGGGGAGGGGAGGGCGGAGGGCAGGAGAGGGTGGGTGGAGGGGTAGAGCAGGAGAGGAGCGAGAGCAGGGGAGCAGTCAGAGCGTGAGGAGTAGAGAGGGGGCAGGGGGAGAGGAGTGGGAGAGCGAGGAGGGAGCGAGAGAGCGAGTGGGTGGAGGAGGGGAGGAGAGTGAGCAGAGGAGAGGGGAGGGAGGGGAAGTGGGGCAGGGGAGGAGGGCGGAGTGGAGGGCAGGGGCGAGGGGAGGGGGAGGGAGGGGGAGGGGGAGAGAGGGCAGGAGAGGGGGAGGAGAGAGGGCAGAGGGAGTGAGGAGGGGGAGGAGAGGGGGAGCAGGAGTGGAGGAGGAGGAGGGAGAGCAGGGCAGAGCAGGCGAGCGGGCGAGAGGAGAGGGCGGGAGAGAGGAGCGAGGGGTGGGTGGGGAGGGGCAGGAGGGGGAGAGGGGAGAGGGAGCGAGGCGGAGGAGGCGAGCGAGGTGGGAGGGGAGGGGCAGAGGGGAGCAGAGAGAGGGGCGAGGGGCAGGAGCAGAGGGGCAGGGGAGCGAGAGGGAGCAGGAGAGAGGGGGAGGAGGGCGGGCAGCAGAGGGCAGGGGGTGAGAGGAGAGGGAGGAGCAGGGGGCGGGCGGAGGAGAGGCGGAGGAGAGGGAGTGAGGGGAGGAGGGAGCGGGAGGAGTAGTGAGAGAGAGGAGGGTAGAGGGGGAGGAGAGGAGGGAGGGTGGCGAGAGTGGAGAGGTAGGGGGGGGGGGAGGGGGGAGGAGGGGGGGGGGGGAGGGGGGAGGGGGGAGGGGGGAAGTGGTGGGGGGGGGAGGGAGGGGGGGGGGGGGGGGGTGAGGGGGGGGAGGGAGGGTGGCTGTTAACAACTAACCTCCTCCCTAGCCTGTCTCAGAACCCAGCCCAGTTGACTCCAAACCTCCTCCCCAGCCCCAGTCTGTCTCAGAACCCAGCCTAGTTGACTCCTAACCTCCTCCCCAGACCCAGTCTGTCTCGAACCCAGCCTAGTTGACTGCCTAACCTCCTCCGCCACAGACCCAGTCTGTCCAGAACCCAGCCCAGTCTGACCCAGCCTGCCTCAGAACCAAGCCCAGTTGACAACTAACCTCCGCCCCCAGACCCAGTCTGTCTCAGAACCCCGCCCAGTTGACTACTAACCTCCTCCCCAGACCCAGCCTGTCTCAGAACCCAGCCTGTGGATTTGATTTGATTTACTAACCTCCTTTCACACCAGCCCCCGGTGAATCACAGTCAGGATGTAAAACAAGCAACCTTTATCAGGAAGAAGGCAGCTGCTCTCCTTCCAGCCATACCGTACTAGCATGTTTACAAGGCCACGGCGCTTGGAAAAGTCCAGCTAAGTAGTTAATCCTCTCGTTTGGAGGAAGTTGGAAGAGAACGTAGAGAGGGTGTAATGAATCGGGCCAGGCTTCAGGCTGCAAGAGCCACCTCTGTAGTGTCACGAACCAAAGCCATTGGTTTCATTAAAACATTTGGCTCACTAACAATACGCTGGAACCCATTTGTGTGTGTCATGCCCTGGCAAAGCCCTTCAGATCTTTGGTTGGGTGTTTATTTATTTTCTCTGAGTGTAAGGGACTTGAAAGTGCTTTGGGGCAGACACCGCAGCACAAGGGTATTTTATTATTTCATTATAAGAATGATCTCACATCATTAATATTAATAGAATCAAATTGGATTTAATTGAGAAGGTGAAATAAATGTTTTGATATTAGAGGATGGAGAAAGCACCTTTGAGAACCAGCCCAGTGATCTCTCGACAGACAGAGAACCTAGCTGGTCGACTGAGAACCAGCCCAGTGATCTCTATATACAGAGAACCTAGCTGGTAGACAGAGAACCTAGCTGACAGACTGAGAACCTAGCTGACAGACTGAGAACCTAGCTGGTAGACTGACAGACTGAGAACCTAGCTGGGATGGAGTGTCAGGTACCTGTACTGTCATCATGATAACGTAGTGAGACAGGTACCTGTACTGTCATCATGATAACGTAGTGAGACTAACGTAGTGAGACAGGTACCTGTACTGTCATCATGATAACGTAGTGAGACAGGTACCTGTACTGTCATCATGATAATGTAGTGGGACTAACGTAGTGAGACAGGTACCTGTACTGTTATCATGATAACGTAGTGGGACTAACGTAGTGAGACAGGTACCTGTACTGTTATCATGATAACGTAGTGGGACTAACGTAGTGAGACAGGTACCTGTACTGTTATCATGATAACGTAGTGGGACTAACGTAGTGAGACAGGTACCTGTACTGTTATCATGATAACGTAGTGGGACAGGTGAGACAGGTACCTGTACTGTCATCATGATGATAACGTAGTGAGACAGGTACCTGTACTGTCATCATTAACGTAGTGAGACAGGTACCTGTACTGTCATCATGATAACGTAGTGGGACAAATGTAGTGAGACAGGTACCTGTACTGTCATCATGATAAAGAAGTGAGACTAATGTAGTGAGACAGGTACCTGTACTGTTATCATGGTAACGTAGTGAGATAGGTACCTGTACTGTCATCATGATAACGTAGTGTGACAGGTACCTATACTGTCATCATGAAAACGTAGTGTGACAGGTACCTGTACTGTCATCATGGTAACGTAGTGAGACAGGTACCTGTACTGTTATCATGGTAACGTAGTGAGACAGGTACCTGTAATGTCATCATGATAACGTAGTGAGACTAACGTAGTGAGACAGGTACCTGTAATGTCATCATGATAACGTAGTGAGACTAACGTAGTGAGACAGGTACCTGTAATGTCATCATGATAACGTAGTGAGACTAATATAGTGAGACAGGTACCTGTACTGTCATCATGGTAACGTAGTGAGACGAATGTAGTGAGACAGGTACCTGTGCTGTTATCATGATAACGTAGTGAGACTAATATAGTGAGACAGGTACCTGTACTGTCATCATGGTAACGTAGTGAGACGAATGTAGTGAGACAGGTACCTGTACTGTCATCATGATAATGTAGTGAGACTAACGTAGTGAGACAGGTACATGTACTGTCATCATGGTAATGTAGGGAGACAGGTACCCGTACTGTTGTCATGATAACATAGTGAGATGAATGTAGTGAGACAGGTACCTGTGCTGTTATCATGATAACGTAGTGAGACAGGTACCTGTGCTGTTATCATGGTAACGTAGTGAGACAAATACCTGTACTGTTATCATGGTAACGTAGTGAGACTAACGTAGTGAGACAGTTACCTGTACTGTCATCATGGTAACGTAGTGAGACAGGTACCTGTACTGTCATCATGGTAACGTAGTGAGACAGGTACATGTGCTGTTATCATGGTAACGTAGTGAGACAAATACCTGTACTGTTATCATGGTAACGTAGTGAGACTAATATAGTGAGACAGGTACCTGTACTGTTATCATGGTAACGTAGTGAGACAGGTACCTGTACTGTCATCATGATAACGTAGTGGGACTAACGTAGTGAGACAGGTACCTGTACTGTCATCATGATAACGTAGTGGACTAACGTAGTGAGACAGGTACCTGTACTGTCATGATCATGATAACGTAGTGAGACAGGTACCTGTACTGTCATCATGATAACGTAGTGAGACTAACGTAGTGAGACAGGTACCTGTACTGTCATCATGATAACGTAGTGGACTAACGTAGTGAGACAGGTACCTGTACTGTTATCATGATAACATAGTGAGACAAATATAGTGAGACAGGTACCTGTACTGTTATCATGATAAAGAAGTGAGACTAACGTAGTGAGACAGGTACCTGTACTGTTATCATGGTAACGTAGTGAGATAGGTACCTGTACTGTCATCATGATAACGTAGTGTGACAGGTACCTATACTGTCATCATGAAAACGTAGTGTGACAGGTACCTGTACTGTCATCATGGTAACGTAGTGAGACAGGTACCTGTACTGTTATCATGGTAACGTAGTGAGACAGGTACCTGTAATGTCATCATGATAACGTAGTGAGACAGGTACCTGTAATGTCATCATGATAACGTAGTGGGACTAACGTAGTGAGACAGGTACCTGTAATGTCATCATGATAACAGTGACTAACGTAGTGAGACAGGTACCTGTACTGTCATCATGATAACGTAGTGAGACTAATATAGTGAGACAGGTACCTGTACTGTCATCATGGTAACATAGTGAGACAGGTACCTGTACTGTCATCATGATAACGTAGTGAGACTAACGTAATGAGACAGGTACCTGTACTGTCATCATGGTAACGTAGTGAGACAGGTACCTGTACTGTTATCATGGTAACGTAGTGAGACAGGTACCTGTACTGTCATCATGGTAACGTAGTGAGACTAAACGTAGTGAGACAGGTACCTGTACTGTCATCATGGTAACGTAGTGAGACAGGTACCTGTACTGTCATCATGGTAACGTAGTGAGACAGGTACATGTGCTGTCATCATGATAACGTAGTGAGACAGGTACCTGTGCTGTTATCATTGTAACGTAGTGAGACAGGTACCTGTACTGTCATCATGGTAACGTAGTGAGACTAACGTAGTGAGACAGGTACCTGTAATGCCATCATGATAACGTAGTGAGACTAACGTAGTGAGACAGGTACCTGTACTGTCATCATGATAAGAGGTGAGACAGGTACCTGTACTGTCATCATGGTAACGTAGTGAGACTAACGTAGTGAGACAGGTACCTGTACTGTCATCATGGTTAACATAGTGAGACAGGTACCTGTACTTATCATGATAACGTAGTGAGACTAACGTAATGAGACAGGACCTGTACTGTCATCATTGTAACGTAGTGAGACAGGTACCTGTACTGTTATCATGGTAACGTAGTGAGACAGGTACCTGTACTGTCATCATGATAACGTGTGACAGGTACCTGTAATGTCATCATGATTTAGTGAGACAGGTACCTGTGCTGTTATCATGGTAAAGTGAGACTTTACCTGTACTGTCATCATGGTCACGTAGTGAGACTAATGTAGTGAGACAGGTACCTGTTGTCATCATGATAACATAGTGAGACTTTAGTGAGACAGGTACCTGTACTGTCATCATGGTAACGTGTGAGACAGGTACCTGTACTGTCATCATGGTAACGTAGTGAGACAGGTTTCTGTGTTTATTGGAGGTTTAATATGAAAGAGCTTTAGTAGAGAGTTCATCTGTCATGCTGAAGACTGTGTGTTTATTGGAGGTTTAATATGAAAGAGCTTTAGTAGAGAGGTCATCTGTCATGCTGAAGACTGTGTTTATTGGAGGTTTAATATGAAAGAGCTTTAATAGAGAGGTCATCTGTCCTGCTGAAGACTGTGTGTTTATTGGAGGTTTAATATGAAAGAGCTTTAGTAGAGAGTTCATCTGTCCTGCTGAAGACTGTGTTTATTGGAGGTTTAATATGAAAGAGCTTTAGTGGTAGAGGATCTGTCATGCTGAAGAGTGTTTATTGGAGGTTTAATATGAAAGAGCTTTAGTAGAGAGGTCATCTGTCCTGCTGAAGACTGTGTTTATTGGAGGTTTAATATGAAAGAGCTTTAATAGAGAGGTCATCTGTCCTGCTGAAGACTGTGTGTTTATTGGAGGTTTAATATGAAAGAGCTTTAGTAGAGAGGTCATCTGTCATGCTGAAGACTGTGTTTATTGGAGGTTTAATATGAAAGAGCTTTAGTAGAGAGGTCATCTGTCCTGCTGAAGACTGTGTGTTTATTGGAGGTTTAATATGAAAGAGCTTTAGTAGAGAGTTCATCTGTCCTGCTGAAGACTGTGTGTTTATTGGAGGTTTAATATGAACCAGCCCAGTGGTATAGAATCTCTGAGTGTTTATTGGAGGTTTAATATGAAAGAGCTTTAGTAGAGAGGTCATCTGTCCTGCTGAAGACTGTGTGTTTATTGGAGGTTTAATATGAAAGAGCTTTAATAGAGAGGTCATCTGTCCTGCTGAAGACTGAGTGTTTATTGGAGTTTTAATATGAAAGAGCTTTAGTAGAGAGGTCATCTGTCCTGCTGAAGACTGTGTTTATTGGAGGTTTAATATGAAAGAGCTTTAATAGAGAGGTCATCTGTCCTGCTGAAGACTGCCCAGTGGTATAGAATCTCTGAGTGTTTATTGGAGGTTTAATATGAAAGAGCTTTAGTAGAGAGGTCATCTGTCCTGCTGAAGACTGTGTGTTTATTGGAGGTTTAATATGAACCAGCTTTAGTAGAGAGGTCATCTGTCATGCTGAAGACTGTGTGTTTATTGGAGGTTTAATATGAAAGAGCTTTAGTAGAGAGGTCATCTGTCCTGCTGAAGACTGTGTGTTTATTGGAGGTTTAATATGAAAGAGCTTTAATAGAGAGGTCATCTGTCCTGCTGAAGACTGAGTGTTTATTGGAGGTTTAATATGAAAGAGCTTTAGTAGAGAGGTCATCTGTCCTGCTGAAGACTGTGTGTTTATTGGAGGTTTAATATGAAAGAGCTTTAATAGAGAGGTCATCTGTCCTGCTGAAGACTGTGTGTTTATTGGAGGTTTAATATGAACCAGCTTTAATAGAGAGGTCATCTGTCCTGCTGAAGACTGAGTGTTTATTGGAGGTTTAATATGAAAGAGCTTTAGTAGAGAGGTCATCTGTCATGCGGAAGACTGTGTGTTTATTGGAGGTTTAATATGAAAGAGCTTTAATAGAGAGGTCATCTGTCCTGCTGAAGACTGTGTGTTTATTGGAGGTTTAATATGAACCAGCTTTAGTAGAGAGGTCATCTGTCATGCTGAAGACTGTGTGTTTATTGGAGGTTTAATATGAAAGAGCTTTAATAGAGAGGTCATCTGTCCTGCTGAAGACTGTGTGTTTATTGGAGGTTTAATATGAAAGAGCTTTAGTAGAGAGGTCATCTGTCCTGCTGAAGACTGTGTGTTTATTGGAGGTTTAATATGAAAGAGCTTTAGTAGAGAGGTCATCTGTCCTGCTGAAGACTGTGTTTATTGGAGGTTTAATATGAAAGAGCTTTAGTAGAGAGGTCATCTGTCCCGCTGAAGACTGTGTGTTTATTGGAGGTTTAATATGAAAGAGCTTTAGTAGAGAGGTCATCTGTCCTGCTGAAGACTGTGTGTTTATTGGAGGTTTAATATGAACCAGCTTTAGTAGAGAGGTCATCTGTCATGCTGAAGACTGTGTGTTTATTGGAGGTTTAATATGAAAGAGCTTTAGTAGAGAGTTCATCTGTCCTGCTGAAGACTGTGTGTTTATTGGAGGTTTAATATGAACCAGCCCAGTGGTATAGAATCTCTGAGTGTTTATTGGAGGTTTAATATGAAAGAGCTTTAGTAGAGAGGTCATCTGTCCTGCTGAAGACTGTGTTTATTGGAGGTTTAATATGAAAGAGCTTTAGTAGAGAGGTCATCTGTCATGCTGAAGACTGTGTGTTTATTGGAGGTTTAATATGAAAGAGCTTTAGTAGAGAGGTCATCTGTCCTGCTGAAGACTGTGTGTTTATTGGAGGTTTAATATGAACCAGCTTTAAAGGTCATCTGTCATGCTGAAGACTGTGTGTTTATTGGAGGTTTAATATGAAAGAGCTTTAGTAGAGAGTTCATCTGTCCTGCTGAAGACTGTGTGTTTATTGGAGGTTTAATATGAACCAGCCCAGTGGTATAGAATCTCTGAGTGTTTATTGGAGGTTTAATATGAAAGAGCTTTAGTAGAGAGGTCATCTGTCATGCTGAAGACTGTGTTTATTGGAGGTTTAATATGAACCAGCCCAGTGGTATAGAATCTCTGAGTGTTTATTGGAGGTTTAATATGAAAGAGCTTTAGTAGAGAGGTCACCTGTCATGCTGAAGTCTGTGTTCATTGGAGGTTTAATATGAAAGAGCTTTAGTAGAGAGGTCATCTGTCATGCTGAAGACTGTGTGTTTATTGGAGGTTTAATATGAAAGAGCTTTAGTAGAGAGTTCATCTGTCATGCTGAAGACTCTGTGTTTATTGGAGGTTTAATATGAAAGAGCTTTAGTAGAGAGGTCATCTGTCCTGCTGAAGACTGTGTGTTTATTGGAGGTTTAATATGAAAGAGCTTTAGTAGAGAGGTCATCTGTCCTGCTGAAGACTGTGTGTTTATTGGAGGTTTAATATGAAAGAGCTTTAGTAGAGAGGTCTTTACCATGTTGGAAGACTAATGTGCAGAACTGCTCATATCTGTATGCAACCTTATAGTTTTTATTTTATTGAAACTTTATTTATTGAACATTTATTTATCCAGACTAGTCATCTAAGAATACATTCTTGTTTACAATGACGGCCTGACCAGATTCAAAAGGCCTCCTGTGTGGACGGTGTCTGGGTTGAAGAACTATGGAAGACCAAGCGGCCAGCCCAGACAGAGACAGTGTCTGGGATGAAAAACTATGGAAGACCAAACGGACAGCCCAGACAGAGACAGTGTCTGGGATGAAAAACTATGGAAGACCAAACGGACAGCCCAGACAGAAGACGGTGTCTGGGATGAAAAACTAAGGAAGACCAAACGGACAGCCCAGACAGAAGACGGTGTCTGGGTTGAAGAACTATGGAAGACCAAACGGCCAGCCCAGACAGAAGACGGTGTCTGGGATGAAAAACTATGGAAGACCAAACGGACAGCCCAGACAGAAGACGGTGTCTGGGATGAAAACTATGGAAGACCAAACGGACAGCCCAGACAGAGACAGTGTCTGGGATGAAAAACTATGGAAGACCAAACGGACAGCCCAGACAGAAGACGGTGTCTGGGATGAAAAACTAAGGAAGACCAAACGGACAGCCCAGACAGAAGACGGTGTCTGGGTTGAAGAACTATGGAAGACCAAACGGCCAGCCCAGACAGAAGACGGTGTCTGGGATGGAAAACTAAGGAAGACCAAACGGACAGCCCAGACAGAAGACTGTGTCTGGGATGGAAAACTATGGAAGACCAAACGGCCAGCCCAGACAGAAGACGGTGTCTGGGATGAAAAACTATGGAAGACCAAACGGCCAGCCCAGACAGAGACAGTGTCTGGGATGAAAAACTATGGAAGACCAAAACGGACAGCCCAGACAGAAGACTCTGGCAACAGCACAAATACACCAGCAACAGACAGTGGAAGTGTGAAATAAAGCAACAGCAACACAAACTAGTGACAACTAGAAGCAACAACCTGTTGACCTGTTGGTCCTTTGAACCAGCGAAACAGGTCCTGGAGTTTGAGGTCGGCTGGGTGACCTCATACTCAGATCAACAGATTCAGGTGTTTGAGGTCGGCTGGGTGACCTCATACTCAGATCAAAAGATTCAGTTGCAACATGAAGACAATTCATATCTTTAATGGTACCTTTTCCCCTCTGTTGCTTGGAAACAATAGATGTGAGATTCACAGAGGAGTAGAAGCCGTTCCCATGTCGTGTTGTGGAGAGTTGGGGCCGGCCCCTGACACCCTGAGTGCAGCTGGATAGAAACAGACAGTGACAGTGATAGAATTTACCAGATAGTATCAGCCCAACAGCCGTCATCGCTTTGGCAGATTGAAGGCCATCAGCGGATCTCCAGGCTGCGATCAGCGGCACCCTGACATCAGCCAGCGATGTTAACTCAGAGCCTGAAAGGAGGCTATGAACCATGATCAGCGATATGAACCCAGAAATAGAAATCCATTTTCCAGCCTGGGGGAGGGGGATATCAGTGTCCCTGACTGTCCCTTCAGCCCTGCAGCCACTCAGTCACTCAGCATCTCTCTCTCTCTCTCTCTCTCTCTCTGTCTCTCTCTCTCTGTCTCTCTCTCTCTCTCTCTCTCTCTCTCTGTCTCTCTCTCTCTCTCTCTCTCTCTCTCTCTGTCTCTCTCTCTCTGTCTCTCTCTCTCTCTCTCTCTCTCTCTCTCTGTCTCATCTCTCTCTCTCTCTCTCTCTCTCTCTCTCTCTCTCTCTCTCTCTCTCTCTCTCTCTCTCTCTCTCTCTCTCTCTCTCTCTCTCTCTCTCTCTCTCTCTCTCTCTGTCTCTCTCTCTCTCTCTCTCTCTCTCTCTCTCTCTCTCTCTCTCTCTCTCTCTCTCTCTCTCGCTCAGCTGCAGCTTCTTGTTCTGAAGGTTACCGGATTAGAGGCATGTTTTCAGACTGGACTGCTGTCGTGGCATGGCTTTGCCTGACCATACAACCTGCACAGACTAGCTTTGCCTAACCATACAACCTACATCAACCCACACAGGGGCACAGATTAACAGTAAAGTCCATGAAATGGTGGCCCCAGCAGTTTTCCTTGAAGTTAAATAAGAGATGAGAACAAAGCAGGCGTGTTTGTAAGGCTGTGGAGTTGTGTTCTCCTCCTGCGTCTGGTTGGCTCCAGACATGCTGACCCTGAACACAGTGGCATTTCCAACACCATTAAAACTAAACACGTTGCTGTTGATTATTTTCACTAGAGGTTAGAACTCTATTGAGATGTCTGTTACAGTGGTTCTGCTTCAGTAGTGGAGCAGGTTGTGATTAATTATTGATCTGGCCACTGCTTCATCAGACCGTTGTGTTGAACACATACCTGGCATTTCTTAACACTGAATTTACCAAGAAGTGACACTAATGTGTTTATGTCGTCCAAACTTGTTTACAAATAAGGCTGTCAGGCCTTAAGCTTTCCAACCCAGAGTCCACTTTCTGCCTGGCCTGAGAACACTGCTGAGAGCAGAGAAGATGGGGAAGGCTTCAAACATGTAGGAAGAACACAGAAGAACCTTTCTTTCTCCACAGAGAGGAGGGCCAAATGTGTCTTTCAGCACCAAACACTGTTCAAATAGCAGTGGACTGAAGCTGTGTGAAGGAGCGGATCAGAGAGGAGCTGTTTGCAGTTCAGGCCTACAAGGCAATTCTCCTGCCTGTCCCAGGTGAGAGAGAGAGAGCTCACTGAGAGAGAAATGAACCGAAGGTAGCAAATTACTGAGTTTTGTTCAATAGACTGGAGCCTGGAGGGTTACCAATGCCTGGCCCAGTAAACAACATTACTTAAGGAAAGCCTAGTAGTCTCTCTCTTCTCTCTGTTCACCATCTCTCTCTCTTCTGCCTGTCTTCTCTCACGCTTGAAGGAGACAGGCTCTTTATCTTTCTCCATTTACAACCTGTACTGTATGAGTCCTTCACTCTGTCTCTCAGTCTGTCCTGTATGAGTCCTTCACCTGTCTCTCAGTCTGTCATGTGTGAGTCCTTCACTCTGTCTCTCAGTCTGTCCTGTGTGAGTCCTTCACCCTGTCTCCCAGTCTGTCATGTGTGAGTCCTTCACTCTGTCTATCAGTCTGTCCTGTGTGAGTCCTTCACCCTGTCTCCCAGTCTGTCCTGTATGAGTCCTTCACCCTCTCTGTCTCTTCTGTGTGAGTCCTTCACCCTGTCTCTCAGTCTGTCCTGTGTGAGTCCTTCACCCTCTCTCAGTCTCTCCTGTGTGAGTCCTTCACCCTGTCTCTCTGTCTCTCCTGTGTGAGTCCTTCACCCTGTCTCCCAGTCTGTCCTGTATGAGTCCTTCACCCTGTCCTGTGTGAGTCCTTCACTCTGTGAGTGTCTCTCAGTCTGTCCTGTATGAGTCTTTCACCCTATCTCTGCCTGCACGGTATGAGTCCTTCACTCTGTGAGTGTCTCTCAGTCTGTCCTGTATGAGTCCTTCACCCTGTCTCTCAGTCTGTCCTGTATGAGTCTTTCACCCTGTCTCTGCCGGCACGGTATGAGTCCTTCACTCTGTGAGTTTCTCTCAGTCTGTCTCTGTGCTGAGATTTAGACATGTGTTTGCTATTCTTCACTACACTGGATCAGTGAATAACAGTAACGCTGCGGTTATGTCTTGATGTAATTAATTTGATGTAGAATAATATGAAAACCTTGTGAATAACTTTGCATATATCTACAGTACACAAACAACAGCCTAAGAAGTGTTGAGGTTTGAATAATTGCTGTGATGAATCCTCAGCGATAAGACCAGGTATTATTTCTCAACCAGCCGGCGGATGTTCATCTTCTGCTCATGATAAAACGAACGCTGACATACGCTGATGGACGCCACGCTCCTGTTTCCCAATATGCATTGCAGTAGCGCTGTACAGTGAAATGAATCTCTACCCATCAGTCCCGTTGTCCCGCTCCCCTAACTCACCTCACCTCCTAAAACAATATATATTAATTCAGTCAGATCATAATCAACACACATTCCATTATTCCAGAACCCAGAACCATAATGCACTGCACTGACAGGCTATACATTCCAACCAAGATGTATTTGTAATAATGCCAGCAGTGTCTTTCTCTGTCAGGCAGGCAGCAGACAGGTGGAGGGAGAGAGAAGGCAGCATGAGGAGCGCCGGAGACACACTATAGAGATGCTCCTGATGTATTCATGTTTAGCCACTTACAAGTCACTTGGTTCTTTTCATGTCTTCAGTCATATATATATATATATATATATATATATATATATATATATATATATATATATACGTACAGTACATACATGTATATATCCAGTATGGATGAAATACACAATATGTTCTTGCGTGTTCCTGTATTGTCCCTGTTCTACACATCAATATCTGTTCCATCACTAAACGTGGCCAAACTAAAGCCCGGTACAATCTGGAACACAGGCTTTAAAGAAGTCCTGTTTGAACATGCGGATGAAGCATTCCCCTCCTAGCAACACTAGGAACCAGGCATCAGTTTGAGAACCAGGCATCAGTTTGGAACCAGGCATCAGTTTGGGAATCAGGCATCAGTTTGGAACCAGGCATCAGTTTGGAACCAGGCATCAGTTTGGGAACCAGGCATCAGTTTGGGAACCAGGCATCAGTTTGGGAACCAGGCATCAGTTTGGGAACCAGGCATCAGTTTGGGCACCAGGCATCAGTTTGGAACCAGACATCAGTTTGGAACCAGACATCAGTTTGGGAATCAGGCATCAGTTTGGGAATCAGGCATCAGTTTGGAACCAGGCATCAGTTTGGAACCAGGCATCAGTTTGGAATCAGGCATCAGTTTGGAACCAGGCATCAGTTTGGGAATCAGGCATCAGTTTGGGACCAGGCATCAGTTTGGGAATCAGGCATCAGTTTGGGCACCAGGCATCAGTTTGGAACCAGGTATCAGTTTGGGACCAGGCATCAGTTTGGGAACCAGGCATCAGTTTGGGAATCAGGCATCAGTTTGGAACCAGACATCAGTTTGGAACCAGGCATCAGTTTGGAACCAGGCATCAGTTTGGAACCAGGCATCAGTTTGGAACCAGGCATCAGTTTGGAACCAGACATCAGTTTGGAACCAGACATCAGTTTGGGAATCAGGCTCAGTTTGGAACCAGGCATCAGTTTGGAACCAGGCATCAGTTTGGGAATCAGGCATCAGTTTGGAAACAGGCATCAGTTTGGAACCAGGCATCAGTTTGGAACCAGGCATCAGTTTGGGAATCAGGCATCAGTTTGGAACCAGGCATCAGTTTGGAACCAGGCATCAGTTTGGGAACGGATTGGGAACCAAGCATCAGTTTGGAACCAGGCATCAGTTTGGGAACCAGGCATCAGTTTGGGACCAGGCATCAGTTTGGGAACCAGGCATCAGTTTGGAACCAGGCATCAGTTTGGGACCAGGCATCAGTTTGGAACCAGGCATCAGTTTGGGACCAGGCATCAGTTTGGGCTCCAGGCATCAGTTTGGAACCTGGTGTCAGTTTGGGATCCAGGCATCAGTTTGGACCAGGCATCAGTTTGGAACCAGGCACCAGTTTGGAACCAATATTTGTATAATTGACTGAAGAGAGGAACATGCATTCTGAATGTCTGGGAGAGCAGCATAATTTAGATCTGTTGTAACAAATGGTAACTCATGCAGAAATCAAAAATAGTTGAAGGGTTTCTATGACTTCACAGTGGTAATGTTACCCCCGGGCTCTACAAAGATAAAAATATATGTTTTAAGATGGTCATACCAAGGATCATTTAACTATTTGATTTGTAATTTTAGGACCTCTGTAAGCATCCCCCCAAAATTGGAATTGATTATTTGATGAAACCTTGAATTTGGTACTACTGCTCATAGCCCGTAGAAACACACGGAATAACGTGGCAGATTGTCAAAAAATAAATGAAAAGGAAGTTTGTTTCGAGAGATATAAGAAAGGTCAGCAAATTACAGATATTTGTTTTACCCATATTTAACCCCTTTTTAGTGCAATACATAGGGAATAGGGTGCCATTTGGGAATCAGTGTAAACCTTAATGTGAAATGCTGACTTACAAGCCCTTAACCAACAGTTGTAAACCTTACTGTGAAATGCTGACTTACAAGCCCTTAACCAACAGGTGTAAACCTTACTGTGAAATGCTGACTGACAAGCCCTTAACCAACAGGTGTAAACCTTACTGTGAAATGCTTACTTACAAGCCCTTAACCAACAGGTGTAAACCTTACTGTGAAATGCTGACTTACAAGCCCTTAACCAACAGGTGTAAACCTTACTGTGAAATGCTGACTGACAAGCCCTTAACCAACAGGTGTAAACCTTACTGTGAAATGCTTACTTACAAGCCCTTAACCAACAGGTGTAAACCTTACTGTGAAATGCTGACTTACAAGCCCTTAACCAACAGGTGTAAACCTTACTGTGAAATGCTGACTGACAAGCCCTTAACCAACAGGTGTAAACCTTACTGTGAAATGCTTACTTACAAGCCCTTATTAACCAACAATGCATTTCAAGGAATTAAATGTATAAAATGTTTACTAAACAAACTACAGTTAAAAAAATCTAATCAATCTAAAAGTAACACAACAAATGTACATAACAATAACAAGGTTCTATAGAGGGGCTACACGTACCAAGTCAATGTGGAGGCTATATACAGGGGGTACCGTTACCAAGTCAATATGGAGGCTATATACAGGGGGTACCGTTACCAAGTCAATGTGGAGGCTATATACAGGGGGTACCGTTACCAAGTCAATATGGAGGCTATATACAGGGGGTACCGTTACCAAGTCAATGTGGAGGCTATATACAGGGGCTACCGTTACCAAGTCAATGTGGAGGCTATATACAGGGGGTACCGTTACCAAGTCAATGTGGAGGCTATATACAGGGGTACCGTTACCAAGTCAATGTGGAGGCTATATACAGGGGTACCGTTACCAAGTCAATGTGGAGGCTATATACAGGGGCTAGACGTTACCAAGTCAATGTGGAGGCTATATACAGGGGTACCGTTACCAAGTCAATGTGGAGGCTATATACAGGGGTACCGTTACCAAGTCAATGTGGAGGCTATATACAGGGGCTAGACGTACCAAGTCAATGTGGAGGCTATATACAGGGGTACCGTTACCAAGTCAATGTGGAGGCTATATACAGGGGTACCGTTACCAAGTCAATGTGGAGGCTATATACAGGGGTACCGTTACCAAGTCAATGTGGAGGCTATATACAGGGGTACCGTACCAAGTCAATGTGGAGGCTATATACAGGGGTACCGTTACCAAGTCAATATGGAGGCTATATACAGGGGTACCGGTACAGAGTCAATGTGGAGGCTATATACAGGGGTACCGTTACCAAGTCAATGTGGAGGCTATATACAGGGGTACCGTTACCAAGTCAATATGGAGGTTCTATAGAGGGCTAGACGTACCAAGTCAATGTGGAGGCTATATACAGGGGTACCGGTACCAGAGTCAATGTGGAGGCTATATACAGGGGTAGGCGGTACCAAGTCAATGTGGAGGCTATATACAGGGGTACCGTTACCAAGTCAATGTGGAGGCTATATACAGGGGTTACCAAGTCAATATGGAGGTTCTATAGAGGGCTAGGCGTACCAAGTCAATATGGAGGCTATATACAGGGCTACCGTTACCAAGTCAATGTGGAGGCTATATACAGGGCTAGACTTACCAAGTCAATGTGGAGGCTATATACAGGGGCAGAGTACCAAGTCAATGGAGGCTATATACAGGGGTACCGTTACCAAGTCAATATGGAGGCTATATACAGGGGCTAGACTTACCAAGTCAATGTGGAGGCTATATACAGGGGTACTTACAGAGTCAATGTGGAGGCTATATACAGGGTAGTCAAGTCAATGTGGAGGCTATATACAGGGGCTAGACGTACCAAGTCAATGTGGAGGCTATATACAGGGGGTACCGTTACCAAGTCAATGTGGAGGCTATATACAGGGGGTACCGTTACCAAGTCAGTGTGCGGGGGATACAGGTTAGTCGAGGTCATTTGTAAAGTGACTATGCATAGATAATAAGTGGCCCCAGTGTTGAGCATCAGCGTGGCAGATATGTTGTTGCCTACCCTTACATCCTGGGGGCGGCCTGTCAGGAAATCCAGGATCCAGATGAAGAGGGAGGTGTTTAGTCCCAGGGTCCTTAGCTTAGTGATGAGCTTATAGTGGGCACTTTCGTGTTGAACCCTGAGCTGTACTCAATGAACAGCATTCTCACATAGGCGTTCCATTTTGTCCAGGTGGGAAAGGGCAGTGGACATTGTGATTGAGATTCCGTCACCTGTGAATCTGTTAGGGCGGTTTGCGGGTGGAGTGGGTCTAGGGTTTCTGTTATGATGGTGTTGATGTGAGCCATGACCAGCCTTTCAAAGCACTTCAGGGCTACCGACGTGAGTGCTACAGGGCAGTAATCATTTAGGCAGGTTACCTTCGCTTCCTTGTGTACATTGACTATGGTTGTCTTTTTGAAACATGTAGGTATTACTGACTTGGCCAGGGAGAGGTTGAAAATGTCAGTGAAGACACTTGCCAGTTGGTCCACACATGCTTTGAACACAAGTCCTGGTGATCCGTGTGGCCCTGCGGCTTTGTGAATGTTGACCTGGTCTTACTCACATCAGCTAGTGATAGCGTGACGCAATTGTCCAGAACAGCTGGTGCTCTCATGCATGCTTCAGTGTTGCTTGCCTCAAAGCAAGCATAAAAGCCATTTAGCTCATCTGGTAGCCTTGCGGTTGGGTTTCCCTTTGAAGTCCATAATAGTTTTCAAGCCCTGCCACATTCGACGAGCGTCCGAGCTGGTGTAGTAGGGATTCAATCTTAGTCCTGTATTGACGCTTTGCCTGTTTGATGGTTCATCTGAGGGCGTAGCGGGATTTCTTATCAGCGTCTTGATTAGTGTCCCGCTCCTTAAAAGTGGTAGCTCTAGCATTTAGCTCGGATGTTGCCTGTAATCCATGGCTTCTGGTTGGGATATGTACGTACGGTCACTGTGGGGACGATGTCGTCAATGCACTTATTGATGAAGCCGGTGACTGCGGTGGTATACTCCTCAATGCCATTGGATGAATCCCGTAACATATTCCAGTCTGTGCTGGCAAAACAGTCCTGTAGCTTAGCATCTGCATCATCTGACCACTTCATATTGAGCGAGTCACTGGTACTTGCTGCTTTAGTTTTTGATTGTAAGCAGGAATCAGGAGGATAGAATTATGGTCAGATTTGTCAAATGGAGGGCGAGGTAGAGCTTTGAATGTGTTTCTGCGTGTGGAGTAAAGGTGGTCTAGTGTTTTTTCCCTCTGGTTGCACATGTGACATTCTGGTAGAAATTATTCCAAATGGATTTCAGTTTTCCTGCATTAAAGTCCCCGGCCACTAGGAGCGCCGCTTCTGGATGAGCATTTTCTTGTTTGCATATGGCCTTATACAGCTGGTTGAGTGGCCTTATCCAGCTGGTTGAGTGGCCTTATACAGCTGGTTGAGTGGCCTTATCCAGCTGGTTGAGTGGCCTTATACAGCTGGTTGAGTGGCCTTATACAGCTGGTTGAGTGGCCTTATAAAGCTGGTTGAGTGGCCTTATACAGCTGGTTGAGTGGCCTTATACAGCTGGTTTAGTGGCCTTAAACAGCTGTTTGAGTGGCCTTATACAGCTGGTTGAGTGGCCTTATACAGCTGGTTGAGTGGCCTTATACAGCTGGTTTAGTGGCCTTATACAGCTGTTTGAGTGGCCTTATACAGCTGGTTGAGTGGCCTTATATATCTGGTTGAGTGGCCTTATACAGCTGGTTGAGTGGCCTTACACAGCTGGTTGACTGGCCTTATGCAGCTGGTTGAGTGGCATTACACAGCTGGTTGAGTGGCCTTACACAGCTGGTTGAGTGGCCTTATACAGCTGGTTGAGTGGCATTACACAGCTGGTTGAGTGGCCTTACACAGCTGGTTGAGTGGCCTTACACAGCTGGTTGAGTGACCTTACACAGCTGGTTGAGTGGCCTTATACAGCTGGTTGAGTGGCCTTATACAGTTGGTTGAGAGCGGCCTTCGTGTCAGCATCGGGTTTGTGGTGGTAAATAGACGGCTATGAATAATATAGATGAGAACTCTCTTGGTAGATAGTGTGGTCTACAGCTTATCATGAGGAACTTTACCACAGGCGAGCAATACCTCGAGACTTCTTTAATATTGGACATTGCGCACCAGCAGTTATTGACATACACCCCTCGTCTTACCAGATGTAAGTGCTCTGTCCTGCCGATGCATGGAGAAGCCAGACAGCTCTATATTATCTGTGTTGTCATTCAGCCAAGTCTCCATGAAACATAAGATAATACAGTTTTTAATGTCCCATTGGTAGGATAGTCTTAATCATAGATTGTCCAGTTTGTTTTCCAACGATTGCATGTTGGTCAATAATACGGAGGGTAGTGGGGTTTACCTACTCCTCAGCGAATTCTTACAAGGCACCCCACCCTCCTCCCCCTTTTTCACCGTCTTTTCTTCACGCTGATGACAGGGATTTGGGCTTTGCCTCGACAAAGCAGTATATCGGACTCTTCTCTCTCTCTCTCTGTCTCTCTGTCTCTTTTTCTGACCCTGCCGGGCTCTATGGGCCTGGGGTAAATGAAATACATCAATTATACTCTTAAATTAAATGTTTCTTGATTGGTGGACCAGGTTTTATAACAGGTTTGTCTCGGCTGGTTTCTTTGAGTTGTTCTGTCCGTTTGTGCAGTGTGTTTTACAATATATTTAAGTAGTGAGTGTTATGATGTGGTTCCCATGCCGGAGACCCAACCATATGCAGAGCAGCTGCTGCCAGAGATTATGAATGATTTCAGATGTTCTGGGATCCAGATGTCCTTGAGAAAACAGTCAGGAGACAAACATATTCAGACGAGATGACTGTGAATCCTTATGAAAGGCTGTGGCTTGAAATCTCAATTTATTTATCTATGGGAAACCAACTAGATACCTGTCATTCTGCTGTCCTCCTGCAGTCCTCCTGCTGTCCTTCTGCAGTGCTCCTGCTGTCCTCCTACAGTCCTCCTACTGTCCTCCTGCTGTCCTCCTACTGTCCTCCTAAAATACTCCTGATGTCCTACTACTGTCATCCTGCTGTCCTCCTACAGTCCTCCTAAAATACTCCTGATGTCCTCCTACAGTCCTCCTGCTGTCCTCCTTACAGTCCTCCTGCTGTCCTCCTACTGTCCTCCTACTGTCCTCCTACAGTACTCCTGCTGTCCTCCTGTCCTCCTGCTGTCCTCCTACAGTCCTCCTGCTGTCCTCCTACAGTCCTCCTGCTTTCTTCCTACAGTCCTCCTACTGTACAGTCCTGCTGTCCTCCTGTCTACCATCCTCCTACTGTCCTCCTGCTGTCCTCCTACAGTCTTCCTACAGTCCTTCTGCTATCCTCCTACAGTCCTCCTACTGTCCTCCTGCTGTTCTCCTCCTGTCCTCCTGCTGTCCTCCTACAGTCCTCCTGCTGTCCTCCTACTGTCCTCCTACTGTCCTCCTACAGTACTCCTGCTGTCCTCCTGTCCTCCTGCTGTCCTCCTACAGTCCTCCTGCTGTCCTCTTACAGTCCTCCTGCTTTCTTCCTACAGTCCTCCTACTGTCCTTCTACAGTCCTTCTACTGTCCTCCTGCTGTCCTTCTACCATCCTCCTCCTGTCCTCCTTCTGTCCTCCTACAGTCCTCCTGCTGTCCTCCTACAGTCCTCCTGCTGTCCTCCTACAGTCCTCCTGCTGTCCTTCTACTCTGCTCCTGCTGTCCTCCGACAGTCCTCCTGCTGTCCTTCTTCTCTGCTCCTGCTGTCCTCCTACAGTCCTCCTGCTGTCCTCCTACAGTCCTCCTGCTGTCCTTACAGTCCTCCTGCTGTCCTTCTACAGTCCTCCTGCTGTCCTCCTACAGTCCTCCTGCGGTCCTTCTACTGTCCTCCTGCTGTCCCCCTACAGTCCTCCTGCTGTCCTCCAGCTGTCCTTCTGTTGTCCTTCTGCTGTCCTCCAGCTGTCCTTCTGTTGTCCTCCTACAGTCCTCCTGCTGTCCTCCTGCTGTCCTTCCACTGTCCTCCTGCTGTCCTCCAGCTGTCCTTCTGTTGTCCTTCTGCTGTCCTCCAGCTGTCCTTCTGTTGTCCTCCTACAGTCCTCCTGTTGTCCTCCTGCTGTCCTCCTACAGTCCTACTGCTGTACTCTTTCTGTCCTTCTGTTGTCCTCCTGCTGTCCTCCTACTGTCCTCCTACAGTCCTCCTGATGACCTCCTACAGTCCTCCTACTGTCCTCCTACAGTCCTCCTGCTCTCCTTCTACTGTCCTCCTGCTGTCCTCCTACAGTCCTTCTGCTGTCCTCCAGCTGTCCTTCTGTTGTCCTCCTGCGGTCCTCCAGCTGTCCTTCTGTTGTCCTCCTGCTGTCCTCCAGCTGTCCTTCTGTTGTCCTCTTGCTGTCCTTCCACCGTCCTCCTGCTGTCCTCCAGATGTTCTTCTGCTGTTCTCCTGCTGTCCTCCTGCTGTCCTTCTGATTTCTTGTTAGATAGAGACAACAAGCCGTTTCTATCAGACTCTAGCGCCCAATGAGAACAGTTCTAACTCTTTACTTGCTTGTCATTTGTGAACAAAGACCACTTTAAAATGTGTACAAATATCACACAAAAACGCATAGCTTTAAACATTTCACTAAGTCTTCAAAGTTGTGAATATTTCTTCCATCCCCTACACAACCTCAGGAGTCTGGCCGACCTAGCTGGCAGCCTGGGTAGGCATAAACATGGTTATCTGTGGGCGTGATGTGTTTCAAAGGCTAGATGCTAGAAGCCATACATTATGTATCAGTCAAGGCATGCTGCTTTGTCAAGTGCTTTCTTCCAACTTCCTGGGTATTGAAAGCCAAGCAATAGCTTTTGTCTAAAGTTTGGTAGGCAACAAAGTCTGATCTTATTATTTCCTGGCTCCACACTACCTTGACCAGATGATTTCCTCGCTGCCTCTAAACACAGAATAGAGAACCCTCTTCACTCATTGTATTCCAGCACATTGGAATTTGCAAAACAAAAGTTTTGGAGAGCAGAAGAGGTCGAACAGGATAGTCCAACAGGCCTGGTGACAGGATCTGGTTGAAAAATAAATGTTCGCTCTGAGAAAGGGTTCCTAGTCATATTTTACAACTGGACATGTGTAATCTCACAGCTGAAAACATTGATTAGAAAATATCCCTGCTTCACTCTTCTCCTCTCTCCCTGTCTGTATAGAAAGATTCCTGCTGCACTCTTCTCCTCTCTCACTGTCTGTATAGAAAAGATTCCTGCTGCACTCTTCTCCTCTCTCACTGTCTGTATAGAAAAGATTCCTGCTGCACTCTTCTCCTCTCTCACTGTCTGTATAGAAAAGATTCCTGCTTCACTCTTCTCCTCTCTCCCTGTCTGTATAGTGAAAGATTCCTGCTTCACTCTTCTCCTCTCTCCCTGTCTGTATAGAAAAGATTCCTGCTTCACTCTTCTCCTCTCTCCCTGTCTGTATAGAAAAGATTCCTGCTGCACTCTTCTCCTCTCTCCCTGTCTGTATAGAAAAGATTCCTGCTTCACTCTTCTCCTCTCTCCCTGTCTGTATAGAAAAGATTCCTGCTTCACTCTTCTCCTCTCTCCCTGTCTGTATAGAAAGATTCCTGCTGCACTCTTCTCCTCTCTCCCTGTCTGTATAGAAAAGATTCCTGCTTCACTCTTCTCCTCTCTCCCTGTCTGTATAGAAAAGATTCCTGCTTCACTCTTCTCCTCTCTCCCTGTCTGTATAGTGAAGATTCCTGCTTCACTCTTCTCCTCTCTCCCTGTCTGTATAGTGAAAGATTCCTGCTTCACTCTTCTCCTCTCTCCCTGTCTGTATAGAAAAGATTCCTGCTTCACTCTTCTCCTCTCTCCCTGTCTGTATAGTGAAATATTCCTGCTTCACTCTTCTCCTCTCTCCCTGTCTGTATAGAAAAGATTCCTGCTTCACTATTCCTGCTTCACTCTTCTCCTCTCTCCCTGTCTGTATAGAAAAGATTCCTGCTTCACTCTTATCCTCTCCCCTGTCTGTATAGAAAGATTCCTGCTTCACTCTTCTCCTCTCTCCCTGTCTGTATAGAAAAGATTCCTGCTTCACTCTTCTCCTCTCTCCCTGTCTGTATAGAAAAGATTCCTGCTTCACTCTTCTCCTCTCTCCCTGTCTGTATAGAAAAGATTCCTGCTTCACTCTTCTCCTCTCTCCCTGTCTGTATAGAAAAGATTCCTGCTTCACTCTTCTCCTCTCTCCCTGTCTGTATAGAAAAGATTCCTGCTTCACTCTTCTCCTCTCTCCCTTCACTCTTCTCCTCTCTCCCTGTCTGTATAGAAAAGATTCCTGCTTCACTCTTCTCCTCTCTCCCTGTCTGTATAGAAAAGATTCCTGCTTCACTATACTATAGAATATGGACACCACTAAAACAGATGCTCACACCTATAGAATATGCGCTATACTGCATTGCACTACATCATACCACACTATACTGTATTACACTACACTATACCACACCATACGGCACTATACCACATTACACTACACTATACCACACTATACTGCACTATACTGCATTACACTACACCACACTATACTGCACTATACTACGTTACACTACACCACACTATACTGCACTATACTACGTTACACTACACTATACTACACCGCCTACACTATACTGCATTACACTACACCACACTATACTGCACTGCCTACACTATACTGCGCTATACTGTGCCACGCTATGCTATACTACATCACCCTATACTACCCTACACCATACAGTGTTACACTACATCATACTACACCACGCTATACTATGTTACACTACACTATACTGCACTACACTATACTGCATTACACTACTCCATACTACACGGCACTATACTGCATTACACTACACTACACTATACTGCATTACACTACACTACACCATACTGCATTACACTACACTACACCACACTATACTGCATTACACTACACTACACCATACTGCATTACACCACTCTATACTGCACTGCACTACACCATACTACACTATACTGTATTACACCACACCCCACTATACTACACTCCACTATACTGCACTATACTACACTATACTGCAACACGTGACTCTATACTACACAACTCTATACTGCACCGCACTACACTATACTATACTATCCTGCGTCACATCACACTCCACTATACTACAACACACTACACTATACTATACTGCATCACATCACACTCCACTATACTACACCACACTACACTACACCACACTACACTATACTATACTATGCTGCATCACATCACACTCCACTATACTACACTACACTATACTACACCACACCACACTACACCACACTACAATATACTATACTGCATCACACCACGCTCCAGTATACTACAAAGTACTACTCTATGCTGCACTATACTACACTACACTACTCTATACTACACTACTAAGAGACAGTAGGACTAAATGGACACAACATATACGTAGTTGTGAATATGGAACACAGGAGGGGAACTAGATAACAAG
>NW_024608093.1:0-48744 GCF_018296145.1 Oncorhynchus tshawytscha
CACAATTAGACCCTACCAAATCATGAGAAAAAAAAAAGATAATTACTTGACACATTGGAAAGAATTAACAAAAAAACAGAGCAAACTAGAATGCTATTTGGCCCTAAACAGAGAGTACACAGTGACAGAATACCTGACCACTGTGACTGACCCAAACTTAAGGAAAGCTTTGACTATGTACAGACTCAGCGACGTAGCCTTGCTATTGAGAAAGGCCGCGTAGGCAGACATGGCTCTCAAGAGAAGACGGGCTATGTGCTCACTGCCCACAAAATGAGGTGGAAACTGAGCTGCACTTCCCTAACCTCCTGCCCAATGTATGACCATATTAGAGAGACATATTTCCCTCAGATTACACAGATCCACAAAGAATTCGAAAACAAATCCAATTTTGAAAAACTCCCATATCTACTGGGTGAAATTCCACAGTGTGCCATCAAAGCAGCAAGATTTGTGACCTGTTGCCACGAAAAGGGCAACCAGTGAAGAACACGCACCATTGTAAATACAACCCATATCTATGCTTATTTATTTTATCTTGTGTCCTTTACCATTTGTACATTGTTAAAACACTGTATATATATATATATATATATATATATATATATATATATATATATATATATATATAATATGACATTTGTAATGTCTTTATTGTTTTGAAACTTCTGTATGTGTGATGTCTACTGTTAATTTTTATTGTTTATTTCACTTTATATATTATCTACCTCACTTGCTTTGGCAATGTTAACACATGTTTCCCATACCAATAAAGCCCTTGAACTGAATTGAATTGAAAGAGACAGAGAGAAAGATACAAAGAGAGAAAGAGACACTGGTATCTGGGCTGTGCCTTTTTAGATTTTCTCTTGAATAAGTGTTTTCAAGGGTCCTTACAACAATGCATGAACTGATATTTTGGATGACCAGAGGAGATACCAGGGCCCAGTTTTTCATGACCAGAGGAGACACCAGGGCCCAGTTTCTCATGACCAGAGGAGACACCAGGGCCCAGTTTCTCATGACCAGAGGAGACACCAGGGCCCAGTTTCTCATGACCAGAGGAGACACCAGGGCCCAGTTTCTCATGACCAGAGGAGACACCAGGGCCCAGTTTTCATGGCCAGAGGAGACACCAGGGCCCAGTTTTCATGGCCAGAGGAGACACAGGGCCCAGTTTCTCATGACCAGAGGAGACACCAGGGCCCAGTTTCTCATGACCAGAGGAGACACCAGGGCCCAGTTTCTCATGACCAGAGGAGACACCAGGGCCCAGTTTCTCATGACCAGAGGAGACACCAGGGCCCAGTTTCTCATGACCAGAGGAGACACCAGGGCCCAGTTTTTCATGACCAGGGGAGACACCAGGGCCCAGTATTTCATAATTATCCGGATCCTTTAATCCTTTTATTTGGTATCCAGCCTTTTAATTGGCTGTTGAGCCTGTTTTTGTTGTTGAAAATAATCAGATAAGATCATTCTGATCCAGGTACCACAATATCAAGATAGAAGAATAGATTTTCAGTGCTTTGAACAGGACTACGCCTTGCCATCTACTGGTCGGGTTGTGGTACTACATCTACTCATTTCTTTACCTTTATTTAACCAGGTAGGCTAGTTGAGAACAAGTTCTCATTTGCAACTGCGACCTGGCCAAGATAAAGCATAGCAATTCGACACATACAACAACACAGAGTTACACATGGAATAAACAAAACATAGGCAATAATACAGTAGAACAAAAGAAAACAAAATGTCTATGTACAGTGAGTGCAAATGAGGTAAGTTAAGGGAGTTAAGGCAATAAATAGGCCATGGTGGCGAAGTAATTACAATATAGCAATTAAACACTGGAATGGTAGATGTGCAGAAGATGAATGTGCAAGTAGAGATACTGGGGTGCAAAGGAACAAGATAAATAAATAAATAAATACCAGTATGGGGATGAGGTAGGTAAGATAGATGGGCTGTTTACAGATGGGCTATGTACAGGTGCAGTGATCTGTGAGCTGCTCTGACTGCTGGTGCTTAAAGCTAGTGAGTGAGATATGACTCTCCAGCTTCAGTGATTTTTGCAGTTCGTTCCAGTCATTGGCAGCAGAGAACTGGAAGGAAAGACGACCAAAGGGAGAATTGGCTTTGGGGGCGACCAGTGAGATATACCTCCTGGAGCGCGTGCTACGAGTGGGTGCTGCTATGGTGACCAGTGAGCTGAGATAAGGCGGGGCTTTACCTAGCAGAGACTTGTAGATAACCTGTAGCCAGTGGGTTTGGCGACAAGTATGAAGCGAGGGCCAACCAACGGGCGTACAGGTCGCAATGGTGGGTAGTGTATGGGGCTTTGGTGACAAAACAGATGGCACTGTGATAGACTGCATCCAGTTTGTTGAGTAGAGTGTTGGAGGCTATTTTATAGATGACATCACCAAAGTCGAGGATCGGTAGGAAGGTCAGTTTTACGAGGTATGTTTGGCAGCATGAGTGAAGGATGCTTTGTTGCAACATAGAAGCCGATTCTAGATTTAATTTTGGATTGGAGATGATTAATGTGAGTCTGGAAGGAGAGTTTACAGTCTAACCAGACACCTAGGTATTTGTAGTTGTCCACGTATTCTAAGTCAGAGCCGTCCAGAGTAGTGATGTTGGACAGGCGGGCAGGTGCAGACAGCGATCGGTTGAATAGCATGCATTTAGTTTTACTTGTATTTAAAAGCAATTGGAGGCCACGGAAGGAGAGTTGTATGGCATTGAAGCTCGTCTGGAGGTTAGTTAAAGAGGGCCCAAAGAGGGCCCAGAAGTATACAGAATGGTGTCGTCTGCGTAGAGGTGGATCAGAGAATCACCAGCAGCAAGAGCAACATCATTGATGTATACAGAGAAGAGAGTCGGCCCGAGGATTGAACCCTGTGGCCCCATAGAGACTGCTAGAGGTCCGGACAACAGGCCCTCCGATTTGACACACTGAACTCTTATCAGAGAAGTAGTTGGTAAACCAGGCGAGGCAATCATTAGAGAAACCAAGGCTGTCGAGTCTGCCGATGAGGATGTGATGATTGACAGAGTCGAAAGCCTTGGCCAGGTCAATGAATACGGCTGCACAGTATTGTTTCTTATCGATGGCGGTTAAGATATCGTTTAGGACCTTGAGCGTGGCTGAGGTGCACACATGACCAGCTCTGAAACCAGATTGCATAGTGGAGAAGGTACGGTGGGATCCTTTAATGACATACAATCCTGAATTAAGGTTAGATTGGATTACCAAATCCTTATCCCTATCCGGAGGATCAGAATCACATTTTCAGATTAGAAAACTCCCAATTCTAACATTTAACCCTATCCTATTGTCAAAATTAGATCATATCACTTTACAAAAACTGGGTCTCGACAGTAACCCTGACTCCTCAGACTCTATTTCAAACCTGGCATCTATTTTCAAAGCCTTCCCCCAATATGGGTAACCTAGTTTTAGCTCTTCAATGGTTGCTTAGAAAGGCACACAGCTTTATACGTAAGGGGATACACATGGGCATCGCATGTCCTGTTGCTCACACACTGGGAAGCAGAACACAAGGAGGGCTCTGAATGAACATACTATTATGTCTCTAAGGGCAGAGAGAAATGAAGGTCCCCTGGTACAGATGGTAGCTGTGTCATGACTACACCTCTCACGATCACAGGGCACAAACACATCTCTTCTTTCAGCCCTTTTCATAGACAGTAGTCATGTTAGACTATAAGCCATGTAGACAGTGTGGTGGTGGGAACTAAACGTTGTTGTATTAACTCTGACGCTTGGGAATGACACATTCTAACCCCTACAGGTCAGAGGGCAGCTCTCTGGAAATACAATGCATTCCAAATCATACATCACACACACCTAATCTGGTTGGCAGTCTCCATCTCCTTGTCTAGTGTTGCTAGTGTATCTCCATCTCCTTGTGCTCCATCTCCTTGTCTGGTGTTGCTAGTATCTCAGGCTCCATTTCCTTGTCTGGTGTTGCTAGTATCTCAGGCTCCATCTCCTTGTCTGGTGTTGCTAGTATCTCAGTCTCCATCTCCTTGTCTGGTGTTGCTAGTTTCTCAGTCTCCATCTCCTTGTCTGGTGTTGCTAGTATCTCAGTCTCCATCTCCTTGTCTGGTGTTGCTACTATCTCAGTCTCCATCTCCTTGTCTGGTGTTGCTAGTATCTCAGTCTCCATCTCCTTATCTGGTGTTGCTAGTATCTCAGTCTCCATCTCCTTGTCTGTTGTTGCTAGTATCTCAGTCTCCAACTCCTTGTCTGTTGTTGCTAGTATCTCAGGCTCCATCTCCTTGTCTGTTGTTGCTAGTATCTCAGGCTCCATCTCCTTATCTGGTGTTGCTAGTAACTGTTCAGTTCAGTTGAGCGTACTAGTGCTTCACCCATCTACCGAAAGTTGATGCTGTTGCTATGCAATCTCTTGCTAGCTAGTTAGCATAACACATAACTAGCTAGACATTTTACGACTTCGGGTGTGTTCTTAAAGTTAATCTAGAATGCCAGAGTGTGCAAATCCAGAGCATTATCAGATTGTCTGTTCGTAAATTCATAGCGTTTCACTCTCGGGGCTTACACTGGACGCTCTGGCCGAGGAGGAGGGTTGATCCGAGCGTTCTGACCTCACAACGGCAGTCAAGCACCCAAGCACTCAGACGAGAGTGCTCTGAAATCGGAGTAGATTGCCAGAATTAACAATGTCGATTGAGAACTCACAACTATACCACTTAGCTAAGAATGCCATAAATAATCAAATCAATAAATGCTGGGTAGTTAGTTAGATAGCATATAGTTAATATACTGCCTGGCAAGTTCCATATTAGTAGCCAACTAACATTAGGACGGTAACTAGCTAACATACCGGTACAAACTGTAATGCTATGCGGTTCGTAAGGATAGTGTAGCTAACAAATTGTCAGCCAACACAACGTGTAACGTAACTTATTTGAAAAGTCATTACTTTATTACATTGCTCAACATTTTCTCAACATTTGTCATAATTAGTTAAAGTAATGAATTTGTATCCACTGTCGTCTGACTATTTTTCGGCATTTTCTTCAAATCTGAAAGCGTTGTGAAGCCACGCCCATTTTCAGAAGAATTTGCATTATGGGCCCTAAAAGCACAGAAATAGTCTCCACTGCAAATATACTTTGTATTTTGGTGAATTTAGTACGACATCTGGGAACTTTTGAAATACTAACTATATCCATACTATGACCAATGAGCATACTAACTATGTCCATACTATGACCAATAAGCATACTACATACTCAATTTACATCACAAATAGTACGGTTAGTGAGGTTAGTATGAGTAATGGAACACAGTTCTTGTATTGTGAAACCGTTGCTGCCCTGTAGCATGGAGAAACACCCACCCCTCCTTCTTCTGTATCAATCTATCTCTCCTTTCCCAGATCAATTATTCAATCATTTATTCTCTCCTTTCCTATCTCTTCTATCATCCACTTCTCCTCTCCTTTCCTATCTCTCCTATCATCTACTTCTCCTTTCCTTTCCTATCTCTCCTATCATCCACTTATCCTCTCCTTTCCTATCATCTACTTCTCCTTTCCTATCTCTCCTATCATCCACGTCTCCTCTCCTTTCCTATCATCTACTTCTCCTTTCCTATCTCTCCTATCATCCACTTATCATCTCCTTTCCTATCATCTACTTCTCCTTTCCTATCTCTCCTATCATCCACTTCTCCTCTCCTTTCCTATCATCTACTTCTCCTTGCCTTTCCTATCTCTCCTATCACCCACTTATCCTCTCCTTTCCTATATTTCCCATCATCTACTTCTCCTTTCCTATCTCTCCTATCATCCACTTATCCTCTCCTTTCCTATCTTTCCTATCATCCACTTCTCCTCTCCTTTCCTTTCCTCTCCATCATATCATCCACTTCTCCTCTCTCCCCTCCCTGCTCCATCCCTTTGTGTTAGTGTGTTGCTGTGTGTTTGGACGTGTTCCAGGTCTCAGGTCTTTAGGGTTTACTGTTGCGTGCAGCATTGAGGGCAACTGCTGCAGTGGTGCAGAGACAGACAGAAAGAGAGAGACTGAGAGAGAGCGAGATGGGAGGGGGGGGTAAAGAGAGGAGGATGGTGTCAAGTGATGGGTAATAGTGAAAAACAAAAGGAACTATGAAAGATGAAGAGGGGAGAGGGAAGAGCAATACTGGGTGATAGAGGGAATGAGGCAGCAGAGGTTAGAACTCATCTAATTAACATCCCTCCTGTTCATCCATCCCTCTCTCTCTCTCCCCTTCTCTCTCTCCTCTCTCTGTTCTCTCTCTCTCTCCCCTACTCTCTCTCTCTCCCCTACTCTCTCTCTCTGTATATATGCTTACATAACAGTGCTGTCTGACAGTGGGCTAGTCCTGAGTGGGCTGAAGAGAAATCCCTTACACCAGCACTTTACTCATGTGTGTGTGGGTGTGTGAGTGTGAGAGACACCTTTTCCTATGTCAGTTCTCTTTTAAACTCCACTCAAGGGGAACACTCATTTGAGAACATGGGGTTGTACAAGCTCTACAGAATACGTATCTGCTAGCATTAGCTGGCTGTGATACGTATCTGCTAGCATTAGCTGGCTGTGATACGTATCTGCTAGCATTAGCTGGCTGTGATACGTATCTGCTAGCATTAGCTGGCTGTGATACATATCTGCTAGCATTAGCTGGCTGTGATACATATCTGCTAGCATTAGCTGGCTGTGATACATATCTGCTAGCATTAGCTGGCTGTGATACATATCTGCTAGCATTAGCTGGCTGTGATACGTATCTGCTAGCATTAGCTGGCTGTGATACGTATCTGCTAGCATTAGCTGGCTGTGATATGTATCTGCTAGCATTAGCTGGCTGTGATACATATCTGCTAGTATTAGCTGGCTGTGATACGTATCTGCTAGTATTAGCTGGCTGTGATACGTATCTGCTAGTATTAGCTGGCTGTGATACGTATCTGCTAGTATTAGCTGGCTGTGATAGCTGGCTGTATCTGCTAGTATTAGCTGGCTGTGATACGTATCTGCTAGTATTAGCTGGCTGTGATACGTATCTGCTAGTATTAGCTGGCTGTGATACATATCTGCTAGTATTAGCTGGCTGTGATACGTATCTGCTAGTATTAGCTGGCTGTGATACGTATCTGCTAGCATTAGCTGGCTGTGATACGTATCTGCTAGCATTAGCTGGCTGTGATACATATCTGCTAGCATTAGCTGGCTGTGATACATATCTGCTAGCATTAGCTGGCTGTGATACATATCTGCTAGCATTAGCTGGCTGTGGAAGCACACAGAGATAGGTCAACTCAGGCTGCTGCTGAGATATTGTTGTCCATAGAGACCAACACACACACTCTAGCAAACACTGAGTGTTGAATGGAGCGTGTAGCGGAGTGAGCTATTCTAGTGCCCCCATCTGATCACCTCTGGTGCTATGGGTTGGTGCCGGTTGCTACAGAGACATCTATTCTCTGTTGGTTGCTCTCATACCTTTATCAGAGAGGCTGAATACAGAGTGAGACAGATAGCGAGAGAGATCAGAAAGAGTGTGAGAGAGAGAGAGAGTTCACAAAATTGAAACACTGCATGCAGGATTCTGCAAAAATATTGTCTGTGTAGAACGTAAAACACCAAACAATGCATGCAGAGTAGAATTAGGCCGATACCTGCTAATGATCAAAATCCAGAAAGGCCCAAATTCTACAACCACGTTAACTGAAGCGATTCCGAAACCTTCCATAACAAAGCCATCACCCATAGAGAGATGAACCTGGAGAAGAGTCCCCTAAGCAAGCTGGTCCTGGGGCTCTGTTCACAAACACACACCACAGAGCCCCAGGACAGCAACCAAATTAGACCCAATCAAATCATGAGAAAACAAGAAAGAACAGTGCAAAACTAGAATGCTATTTGGCGGCCCTAAACAGAGAGTACACAGTGGCAGAATACCTGACTACCGTGACTGACCCAAACCGAAGGAAGCTTAGTGAGCATAGCCTTGCTATTGAAAAAGGCCGCCGTTGGCAGACCTGGCTCTCAAGAGAAGACATGCTATGTGCACACTGATCACAAAATGAGGTGGAAACTGAGCTCCACTTCCTAACCTCCTGCCCAATGTATGACCATATTAGAGACACATATTTCCCTCAGATTACACAGATCCACAAAGAATTTGAAAACAAACCCAATTTTGATAAACTCCCATATCTACTGGGTGAAATACCACAGTGTGATGTCATAGCAGCAATATGTGTGACCTGTTGCCACAAGAAAAGGGCAACCAGTGAAGAACAAACACTGTTGTAAGTACAACCCATATTTATGTTTATTAATTTTCCCTTTTGTTCTTTAACCATTTGGACATTGTTACAACACTGTAAAAATACATAATATGACATTTGAAATGTATTTATTATTTTGGAACTTCTGTAAGTGTAATGTTTACTGTTATTTTTTAATGTTTATTTCACTTTTGTTTATTGCTTTGGCAATATTAACATATGTTTCCCATGCCAATTTAGCCCTTAAATTGAAATTAAATTAGAGAGAGAGAGAGAATTTCAGAACTCCCGAACAGAACGGGAGATTTAGCAAGTTTTTCCACATACATCACACTGAAGTGTCACTCAAACACATACATCACACTGAAGTGTCACTCAAACACATACATCACACTGAAGTGTCACTCAAACACATACATCACACTGAAGTGTCACTCAAACACATACATCACACTGAAGTGTCACTCAAACACATACATCACACTGAAGTGTCACTCAAACACATACATCACACTGAAGTGTCACTCAAACACATACATCACACTGAAGTGTCACTCAAACACATACATCACACTGAAGTGTCACTCAAACACATACATCACACTGAAGTGTCACTCAAACACATACATCACACTGAAGTGTCACTCAAACACATACATCACACTGAAGTGTCACTCAAACACATACATCACACTGAAGTGTCACTCAAACACATACATCACACTGAAGTGTCACTCAAACACATACATCACACTGAAGTGTCACTCAAACACATACATCACACCTATTCATATAGACAAAGACCGTCTTCATGATTTCCTTTGCCTCCTCTTTAATGAAAAGTAATTTTGGTTCAAATCCCTGTGGAATGTTTCCTTATTTTTAATCCCAGTTCAGTCCCTGTCCGGTTCTCCGGGCGGTTACTTAAAAATGGCCTGTCTTTTTCTCTGGGTAGTAATGTTGAATATTTCTCTCCCTCCGTCTCTCTTTCTTTCTCTCTTTCTCCCTCACTCCCTCTGTGCCCCCTCTCTCTCTCTCTCTCTCTCTCTTTCTTTCTCTCTCTCTTTCTCTCCCCTTTCCTCTCTCTCTCTCTCTCTCTCTCTCTCTCTCTTTCTTTCTCTCTTTCTCTCCCCTTTCCTCTCTCTCTCTCTCTCTTTCTTTCTCTCTTTCTCTCCCCTTTCCTCTCTCTCTCTCTCTCTCTCTCTCTTTCTCACTCACTCCCTCTGCGCCCCCCTCTCTCTCTCTCGCTCCCTCTCTCTCTGTAGGTAACGGTTGTCCCTACATCGTAGACGATCCTAATGAAGACACCATCAGTGTTCTAGTGCGCCTCATCACAGAGAAGAAAGGTACTAGTTCATTTATGATGACGTCACTGTTTCTGATGATGTCACTGCTTCTGCTTATGTCATAGGCCTGAGCGTAAAGCAACCCCTAGCCTTTACCCCTTCTGTGTCGGTGATCTGAAAGTGAAAATGATGGGTGTAGGCTCTCCTATGCCCATTACAAGGCCAGGTTTAGGCATATTGCCTAGTCTGTTCAGATATGCAAACACAGAGAGACGTCTCTGCTAATAGGTTTGTGGGTTTTGAAACCACTAACTTCATCAATACGAGATAATAGCCAATTGAGTTTGAGCGCGGTCATCACACTGATCTGATTTCAACCACTGTCAATAATATCTTCCCTAAAGAATCTCTCTCTCTCTCTCTGTGTGTGTGTGTGGGTGGGTGTGTGGGTGTGTGTGGGTGCGTGCAATCACTCCTACAGTTATGTATGTAGTAATTCTGAAGTGCTGTATGTGTTGTAGAGAATGCTGCTGCCCTGGAGGAGCTGCTACTGGAGTACGAGAGTAAACAGATGGCCATCAGCAAAGCCTCCTCAATCAAGTGAGAACCCTTTATATAATACATGCATAGACATACCTACCTTAAACAGTGTTCTGCTTAGTCCTATTGGGTGAGAGCAATGCCTGTACTCAGAACCTTCACAAAGTATTCATACCCCTTGACTTATTCCACGTTTTGTTACAGCCTGAATTCAAAATGGATGACATGTATTTATAGCTCACCCATCTACACAATAATGACTAAGTGAAAATATGTTTTTAGAATTTTTTTTGCAAATTTATTGAAAATTAAATACAGACGTATCTCATTGACATAAGTATTCACACCCCTGAGTCAATACTTTGTAGAAGCACCTTTGGCAGTAAATACAACTGTGAGTATTTCTGGATAAGTCTCTAAGAGATTTTCACGCCTGGATTTTGCAACATTAGGCAATTTTTATTTTCTAAATATGTCAAGTTCTGTCAAAATGGCTGTTGGTCATTGTTAGACAGTCATTTTCAGGTGTTGCCATAGATTATCAAGTATATTTAAGACAAAACTGTAACTCGGCCACTCAGGAACATTCACTGTCTTCTTGGTAAGCAACTCCAGTGTAGATTTGGCCTCGTGTTTTAGGTTATTGTCCGGCTGAAAGGGAAATGAATCTCCCATTGTCTGGTGGAAAGCAGAGTGAACTAAGTTTTCCTTTAGGATTCTGCCTGTGCTTAGCTCCTTTCCTTTCTTTTTTGTCCTGAAAAACTTGCCAGTTCTTAACAATTACAAGCATACCCATAGCATGATGCAGTCACCACTATGCTTGAAAATATGGAGTGGTACTCAGTAATGTGTTGTATTGGATTTTCCCCAAACATAGCACATTTGCAGTATTACTTTAGTGCCTTGTTGCAAACAGGATGCATGTTTTTGAATTTCTTATGTACAGGCTTCCTTCTTCTCACTCTGTCATTTAGGTTAGTATTGTGGAGTAACTACAATGTTGCTGATCCATCCTCAGTTTTCTCCTATCACAGCCATTAAACTTTGCAACAGTTTTAAAGTCACCATTGACCTCATGAAATCCCTGAGTGGTTTCCTTCCTCTCTGGCAACTGAGTTAGGAAGGACGTCTGTATCTTTGTAGTGACTGGGTGTATTGATACACCATCCAAAGTGTAATTAATAACTTCACCATGCTCAAAAGGGATAGTCAATATATTTTTATTTTTATTTTTACCCATCTACCAATAGGTGCCCTTCCTTGCCAGGAATTGGTCTTTGTGGTTGAATCTGTGTTTGAAATTCACGGCTCGAACCGAGGGACATTACATATAATTGTAAAGGGGTAGTCATTCAAAATCATGTTAAACATTATTGTTGCACACAGAATGAGTTCATGCAACATACACATTCAGAAAAACACAAGTCCACTTTAACATTGTGAGTATTGTGAGTAAACCAGTGACAAAACATCTTCATTCAGGCTCTAACACAACTAAATGTATTCATACATGGTTTTCATGTATTATATCTGGTTCCATATTACCCATGACTTTCTAGTAAAATAGACCATAATGGTTCATGAGAAAATAGCCTAATCAAGTAGTCAATTGTCACCAGTTTGACACCAGAACATTGACAACAAATATATTTTGACATTGTAAAATACATATATTTTCCTTAGTTTGTAGAAAATATTAAAATATATAATCCTCATATTAAAACACCAGTGGTATTCACTAAGTTGACAGTTTATATTTAGTATAATGATTTACAGCTTTGTCATTTAATTATTTTTATTTTAAAATCATCTTGCTTAATTATTTCATATTTGACATGTGGTAAGGCCTCACAGTGGACCAGAGATAATTAGACACCTGAGATGATCTGAAGTACTCAAAAGGGCCACTAGATGTTTTGTGATAAATGACAAAAAAATATTGAAAGATACAAGCATTCTGGTAGCTTACTGGTAAACTTAGAAAGTTTCCAGTAATATCCCCTCCCTTTGAGACCCTATTCCTATGTGAAGACTCAATAGCACATCTAAGCCAAATGAAGTCCGTTAAGATGGTGTGTCATGAAGACATGACAGTTTGAGCTACTCCAGGAAGTGATGTTGCAGGCTACGTCAGTGCTGCCACCTCTCATTGAGGAACTCAAGTTTAAAGGCCGACCGGGGTACTGCAGGCTACAATTAATCAGGGCTGTCAAACTCCTTCCATGGAGGGCCTAGTGTCTGCTGGTTTTAGTTTAACTTTCAATTAAGACCTAGACAACCAGTTGTGGTAAGAGCCGTTCTAATCAGTGACCTTAGTTCATCAATCAAGTGCAAGGAAGGAGTGAAGACACTCGCTCCTCCGTGGAATGATTGTCGTCAAAACATGTTTTTATTTATACGAAGACTGACCACACAGTTTTCTTTTTTCCATTCACTAAAATGGTGGAACCTGTTTTCTGCTAACAATGCCTACAGTAGCGCGGTCGGCCTTGAACTCCTGTGTCTTCACACACACTGACTGACGGGTTCTCTATACCCTGTGCTGTAAAACACAGGTTACAGGACAAGGTGTAAAACACAGGTTACAGGACAGGGTATAGAGAACAGGTTACAGGACAAGGTATAGAGAACAGGTTACAGGACAGGGTATAGAGAACAGGTTACAGGACAGGGTATAGAGAACAGGTTACAGGACAAGGTATAGAGAACAGGTTACAGGACAGGGTATAGAGAACACAGGTTACAGGACAGGGTATAGAGAACAGGTTACAGGACAGGGTATAGAGAACACAGGTTACAGGACAGGGTATAGAACACAGGTTACAGGACAAGGTGTAAAACACAGGTTACAGGACAGGGTATAGAGAACACAGGTTACAGGACAGGGTATAGAACACAGGTTACAGGACAGGGTATAGAGAACACAGGTTACAGGACAGGGTATAGAACACAGGTTACAGGACAAGGTGTAAAACACAGGTTACAGGACAGGGTATAGAGAACACAGGTTACAGGACAGGGTATAGAACACAGGTTACAGGACAAGGTGTAAAACACAGGTTACAGGACAGGGTATAGAGAACAGGTTACAGGACAGGGTACAGGTTACAGGACAAGGTATAGAGAACAGGTTACAGGACAAGGTGTAAAACACAGGTTACAGGACAGGGTATAGAGAACAGGTTACAGGACAAGGTATAGAGAACAGGTTACAGGACAAGGTATAGAGAACAGGTTACAGGACAGGGTACAGGTTACAGGAAAGGGTATAGAGAACAGGTTACAGGACAGGGTACAGGTTACAGGACAGGGTATAGAGAACAGGTTACAGGACAGGGTATAGAACACAGGTTACAGGACAAGGTATAGAGAACAGGTTACAGGAAAGGGTATAGAGAACAGGTTACAGGACAGGGTACAGGTTACAGGACATAGAGAACAGGTTACAGGACAAGGTGTAAAACACAGGTTACAGGACAGGGTATAGAGAACAGGTTACAGGACAGGGTATAGAGAACAGGTTACAGGACAGGGTATAGAGAACAGGTTACAGGACAGGGTATAGAGAACAGGTTACAGGACAGGGTATAGAGAACAGGTTACAGGACAGGGTATAGAGAACAGGTTACAGGACAGGGTATAGAGAACAGGTTACAGGACAAGGTGTAAAACACAGGTTACAGGACAGGGTATAGAGAACAGGTTACAGGACAGGGTATAGAGAACAGGTTACAGGACAGGGTATAGAGAACAGGTTACAGGACAGGGTATAGAGAACAGGTTACAGGACAGGGTACAGGTTACAGGACAGGGTATAGAACACAGGTTACAGGTCAGGGTATAGAACACAGGGTATAGAACACAGGTTACAGGACAGGGTATAGAACACAGGTTACAGGTCAGGGTATAGAACACAGGGTATAGAACACAGGTTACAGGACAGGGTATAGAGAACAGGTTACAGGACAGGGTATAGAGAACAGGTTACAGGACAGGGTATAGAGAACACAGGTTACAGGACAGGGTATAGAACACAGGTTACAGGACAGGGTATAGAACACAGGTTACAGGACAGGGTATAGAACACAGGGTATAGAACACAGGTTACAGGACAGGGTATAGAACACAGCCTATAGAACACAGGTTACAGGACAGGGTATAGAACACAGCCTATAGAACACAGGTTATTGGATAGGGTATAGAACACAGGCTATAGAACACAGGTTACAGGACAGGGTATAGAACACAGGGTATAGAACACAGGTTATTGGATAGGGTATATAACACAGGGTATAGAACACAGGTTATTGGATAGGGTATAGAACACAGGGTATAGAACACAGGTTACAGGACAGGGTATAGAACACAGGGTATAGAACACAGGTTACAGGACAGGGTATAGAACACAGGGTATAGAACACAGGTTACAGGACAGGGTATAGAACACAGGCTATAGAACACAGGTTATTGGATAGGGTATAGAACACAGGTTACAGGACAGGGTATAGAACACAGGGTATAGAACACAGGTTACAGGACAGGGTATAGAACACAGGGTATAGAACACAGGCTATAGAACACAGGTTACAGGACAGGGTATAGAACACAGGCTATAGAACACAGGTTATTGGATAGGGTATAGAACACAGATAACAGCAGAAGGATATAATGTGCAGCTTAATGGAAAAGCCCTTCAGATGTTCTGAATGTTCTGCTGTTCTCTCCTGTGAGTTTGTGACATTGCCTGTCAGCTTGCGTTCTGGAACGCTCTACATGCTCACACACACACACGCACACAAACACACATACCTTTTCTGTGGTCCAGGGATAACCAGAGGTTAGTGGGGGCCGTTGGGGTCAGAGAAGCATCACAGGACCCTCCCACACAATGGAACAATAGGCAGCTCTGCACTGAGTGGTTTCATAAAGGCTGGGATGGCAGAGCCGCTTGGACACTGTGCATTTTAATAAAGGGAGGCTCTGCCCGTTGCCAGGCGTTTCACTGGTAGGCTAGGGGCTTCAGTAGGCCAAGGGATTCAGTAGGTCAGGGGATTCAGTAGGCCAGGGGCTTCAGTAGAACAGGGGCTTCAGTAGACCAGGGGATTGAGTAAACCAGGGGCTTCAGTAGGCCAGGGGCTTCAGTAGGCCAAGGGTTTCAGTAGGCCAGGGGCTTCAGTAGGCCAAGGGCTTCAGTAGGCCAGGGGTTTAGGTATACCAGGGGCTTCAGTAGACCAGGGGCTTCAGTAGGCCAGGGGCTTCAGTAGGCCAGGGACTTCAGTAGGCCAGGGGCTTCAGTATGCCAGGGGCTTCAGTAGACCAGGGGATTGAGTAGACCAGGGGCTTCAGTAGGCCAGGGGATTGAGTAGGCCAGGGAATTCAGTAGACCAGGGGCTTCACTAGGCCAGGGGATTGAGTAGGCCAGGATATTGAGTAGGCCAGGGGATTGAGTAGGCCAGGGGATTGAGTAGGCCAGGGGATTCAGTAGACCAGGGGATTGAGTAGGCCAGGGTATTTAGTAGGCCAGGGGATTCAGTAGGCCAGGGGATTCAGTAGACCAGGGGCTTCAGTAGGCCATGGGTTTCATTAGGCTAGTGGGGTTGGTTTCTGAAGAGGGCGATGTAGTTGGACAGAAACCAGATGTGGGGTATTGCTGTCTGTCCCTACCCTATTACACACACACACACACACACACACGCCAAAACCATGTAAAAGTGTGTGTTTTGCATGTGTGAAGCACTATGGTCATTTCCCCATCTGTGCATACCTGCTTGTGTGTGTGTGTGTGCCTGCATACCTGCTCATACATGTTCTCTCTCTCTCTCTCCCAACTCCAGGTTCCCAGTGCTGTCTCCGTTGACTCATTTCCTCTCCTTACCCAGACTATGTCCTCACCAGTCTCACCTCCACACCATCTCTGGTCTGTCTGGCCTGTCTGGCCCCCGACACGGCTACTGCTGCTCCCGCTGTGCCCAGAAGAAATGGCCCCCCATCCTCCTGCCCCCATCAAACCCCCAAAGTTCCTCCTGACCCCCTCAAACCCCCTCAGTCTCTCCTGTTACCCCCTCTGGACCTCCAGAAGAACCCTCTCCTGCCCCCCGTGGACACACACCACTCCACCACTAAGATCTCCCAGACGCCCAGGGCTGGGTCAGGGTTACTCCCTGAAGGGAAGTGGAGGATTCCTGGGGAGGTGACCCGGTCTGTTGGGAGGTGAGGATGGAAACACACACACATACTGCTGCTAAGTGTGAGCATTGTGTACATACAGTTGAAGTCGAAAGTTTACATACACCTTAGCCAAATACATTTAAACCCAGTTTTTCACAATTCCTGACATTTAATCCTAGTAAAAATTCTAACCCTGTCTTAGGTCAGTTAAGATCACCACTTCATTTAAAGAATGTGAAATGTCAGAATAATTAGTAGAGAGAATTATATATTTCAGCTTTTATTTATTTCATCACATTCCCAGTGGGTCAGAAGTTTACATACACTCAATTAGATATTTGGTAGCATTGCCTTTACATTTTTGGGTCAAATGTTTTGGGTAGCCTTCCACAAGCTTCCCACAATAAGTTGGGTAAATTTTGGCCCATTCCTCCTGACAGAGCTGGTCAGGTTTGTGGGCCTCCTTGCTCGCAAACGCTTTTTCAGTTCTGCCCACACAGTTTCTATAGGATTGAGGTCAGGGCTGTGTGATGGCCACGCCAATACCTTGACTTTGTTGTCCTTAAGCTATTTTGCCATAACTTTGGAAGTATGCTTGGGGTCATAGTCCATTTGGAAGACCCATATGCGACCAAGCTTTAACTTCCTGACTGTCTTGAGATGTTGCTTCAATATATTCACATAATTTTCCTTCTCATGATGCCATCTATTTTGTGAAGTGCACCAGTTTCTCCTGCAGCAAAGCACCCCCACAACATGATGCTGCCACCCCGTGCTTCACGGTTGGGATGGTATTCTTCGGCTTGCAAGCCTCCCCTTTTCCTCCAAACATAACGATGGTCATTATGGCCAAACAGTTCTATTTTTGTTTCATCAGACCAGGGGACATTTCTCTAAAAAGCACGATCTTTGTCCCCATGTGCAGTTGAAAACCGTAGTCTGGCTTTTTTTATGGCGGTTTTGGAGCAGTGGCTTCTTCCTTGCTGAGCGGCCTTTCAGGTTATGTCGATATAGGACCCGTTTTACTGTGGATATACAGTGGGGCAAAAAAGTATTTAGTCAGCCACCAATTGTGCAAGTTCTCCCACTTAAAAAGATGAGAGAGGCCTGTAATTTTCACTATAGATACACTTCAACTATGACAGACAAAATGAGAAGAAAAAAATCCAGAAAATCACATTGTAGGATTTTTAATGAATTTATTTTCAAATTATGGTGGAAAATAAGTATTTGGTCACCTACAAACAAGCAAGATTTCTGGCTCTCACAGACCTGTAACTTATTTTTTAAGAGGCTTCTCTGTCCTCCACTCGTTACCTGTATTAATGGCACCTGTTTGAACTTGTTATCAGTATAAAAGACACCTGTCCACAACCTCAAACAGACACACTCCAAACTCCACTATGGCCAAGACCAAAGAGCTGTCAAAGGACACCAGAAACAAAATTGTAGACCTGCACCAGGCTGGGAAGACTGAATCTGCAATAGGTAAGCAGCTTGGTTTGAAGAAATCAACTGTGGGAGCAATTATTAGGAAATGGAAGACATACAAGACCACTGATAATCTCCCTCGATCTGGGGCTCCACGCAAGATCTCACCCCGCGGGGTCAAAATGATCACAAGAACGGTGAGCAGGAATACCAGAACCACACGGGGGGACCTAGTGAATGACCTGCAGCGAGCTGGGACCAAAGTAACAAAGCCTACCATCAGTAACACACTACGCCGCCAGGGACTCCAATCCTGCAGTGCCAGACGTGTCCCCCTGCTTAAGCCAGTACATGTCCAGGCCCGTCTGAAGTTTGCTTAGAGAGCATTTGGATGATCCTAGAAGAAGATTGGGAGAATGTCATATGGTCCGATGAAACCAAAATATAGCATTTTGGTAAAAACTCAACTCGTCGTGTTTGGAGGACAAAGAATGTAGTCCTCCAAAGAAAACCATACCTACTGTGAAGCATGGGGGTGGAAACATCATGCTTTGGGGCTGTTTTTCTGCAAAGGGACCAGGACGACTGATCCGTGTAAAGGAAAGGATGAATGGGGCCATGTATTGTGAGATTTTGAGTGAAAACCTCCTTCCATCAGCAAGGGCATTGAAGAACCCCATAGAAAATCTTTGGAGGGAGTTGAAAATACGTGTTGCCCAGCAACAGCCCCAAAACATCACTGCTCTAGAGGAGATCTGCCAGCAACAGTGTGTGAAAACCTTGTGAAGACTTACAGAAAACGTTTGACCTCTGTCATTGCCAACAAAGTGTATATAACAAAGTATTGAGATAAACTTTTGTTATTGACCAAATACTTATTTTCCATCATAATTTGCAAATGAATTCATTAAAAATCCTACAATGTGATTTTCTGGATTTTTTTTCTTATTTTTTCTGTCATAGTTGAAGTGTACCTATGATGAAAATTACAGGCCTCATCTTTTAAGTGGGAGAACTTGCACAATTGGTGGCTGACTAAATACTTTTTGCGCCACTGTAGATAATTTTGTACCTGTTTCCTCCAGCATCTTCACAAGGTCCTTTGCTGTTGTTCTGGGATTGATTTGCACTTTTCAAACCAAAGTACGTTCATCTCTAGGAGACAGAACGCGTCTCCTTCCTGAGTGGTATGACGGCTGCGTGATCCCATGGTGTTTATACTTACGTACTATTGTTTGTAGAGATGAACGTGGTACATTCAGGCGTTTGGAAAATGCTCCCAGGGATGAACCAGACTTGTGGATGTCTACAATTTTTTTTCTGAGGTCTTGGCTGAGTTCTTTTGATTTTCCCATGATGTCAAGCAAAGAGGCTCTGAGGCACTGAGTTTGAAGGTAGGCCTTGAAATACATCCACAGGTACACCTCCAATTGACTCAAATGATGTCAATTATCCTATCAGACACTTCTAAAGCCATGACATCATTTTCTGTAATTTTCCAAGCTGTTTAATTAAAGGCACAGTCAACTTAGTGTACGTAAACTTCTGACCCACTGGAATTGTGATACAGTGAAATAATCTGTCTGTAAACAATTGTTGGAAAAATGACTTGTGTCATGCACAAAGTAGATGTCCTAACCGACTTGCCAAAACTATAGTTTGTTAACAAGAAATTTGTGGAGTGGTTGAAAAACGAGATTTAATGACTCCAACCTAAGTGTATGTAAACTTCCGACTTCAACTGTACGTAGGCATATCCATGCACCGTACATCCATGCACCGTATACATCCATGCACCGTATACATCCATGCACCGTACATCCATGCACCGTATACATCCATGCACCGTATATATACATGCACCGTATATCCATGCACCGTATATATCCATGCACCGTATACATCCATGCACCGTATACATCCATGCACCGTATACATCCATGCACCGTATATATCCATGCACCGTATACATCCATGCACCGTATACATCCATGCACCGTATATATCCATGCACCGTATACATCCATGCACCGTATATATCCATGCACCGTATACATCCATGCAACGTATATCCATGCACCGTATATATCCATGCACCGTATATCCATGCACCGTGTATCCATGCACCGTATATATCCATGCACCGTATATCCATGCACCAATCTTCCGTTTGATTGACAGGTTTCAGGTGGCTCAGATTCAGGAGCAGAGGCCTGGTTCCGTGGAGATGACGCTCTGCCCAGAGTCGAGTGACTCAGACTCAGTGGAGGATTCATCTCTGCTGGGGGCGAACAAGTCATCCTCGTCATCATCCTCACCAGCTGCCAGGGGTACACAGGAGGTGATGGTTACTTCCTGTCTTGCTGATACTCCCTCTCGTTTTATTTTCACCTCCTCTCTTCCTCTTTCCAGTCCACAGAACAATCTGCTTCTTGAGTTCTCTCAGGAGACCCTGGCAGCACACAGAGGAGATCATATTCTTCTAGTGACTGCTGAATTATGGAATAGTAACACATTTCCTGTCATTGTGGTGCTGGGAAGAACTCCCTCAACAACACACACACACTCCCTAGTTAGTCATCAGTGACAAAAACACACACGTCTAGCTCAGCACGTTTTAATGTGACACACACAATCACAACACACTTACGGTTTGTCAGTGCTGACGAGTGAATGAATTAAATTGTATTTTTGCATCAAATTGCCAGTTGGCATCCCATCCCTGACAGTTAGTGAGGAAGCTACTGGCCCCTGGTGGTGACATTGGGAACACACACACACACACCACCTCTCAAGTCCTGCCTGTAAGTCACATTCCCATGAAGCAACATCCTGTGAGTCAACGATCAACCATTCTAATAATCTCTCGCTCTCGCTCTCTCTCTCTCTCTCTCCTATCTGTCTCTCTCTCTCTCTCTCTCTCTGTCTCTCTCCTATCTGTCTCTCTCTCTGTCTGTCTCGCTCTCTCTCTCTCTCTCTCTGTCTCTCTCCCGCTCTCTCTCTCTGTCTCTCTCTCTGTCTCTCTCTTTCTGTCTCTCTCTCTCTTTCCACTTGCTCTCTCTCTTACAGGTTAAGAGCTAAACATTCGCAGAGAGGAATGCTGGGTAAAAATAACTCTACCTCGCTGATCAATGGATGTGATGGGATTCCAAAATGGCGACCAGAGAAGTTGTGATTTGGGAAGTTAGCCTGGGTGCTTGTTGGGAAGTTAGCCTGGGTGCCAGACAAAGGGAAACCCTTGTATTTTTAACACAAACAAGTTGTATCTATTCCTATTGTCTTTAGAGGCAGGGAGAAGAGAGGAGGAACAAACTATGAATTAACCCAACCGTGTGGTCAACACAGTCTGCACTCGACACAGTGCAATACACACACACACACACACACACACACACACACACACACACACACACACGGGGGTAGGCCTACACACATAGAACACATACAAAAAAGAACAAGTATTATTATAGGAAACGACTCCAATTTGTAGTGTAGAGAACTTTTAATCATTTTTCTAACACTTTCAGCTGTTTTGACTTGTTATATTTGAAACGCTGATTAGCGTAAGTTTTAGGCCTTCTTGATAATGTTGAATGTAGTCTCCAACATTGATAGAGAGACATAATAATATACAAACAGCATGAACTACATGTTGTACTCTTTAGCTCTTATAGATGGCATTTAACTTCATTTAGTTTCTGATTAAAGTTGAACATGTGGTAACAGCAGTGTAAATGACTGTATATATGTACATAGGGCTGTGAATATTGAAACTCTTAGATTTGACCAGAGGAGGGTCGGACAGGGAGAGAGGTCAGGGAGAGGGTCAGGGAGAGAGTCAGGGAGAGGGTCAGGGAGAGAGTCAGGGAGGAGGTCAGGGAGAGAATCAGGGAGAGAGTCAGGACAGAGTCAGGGACAAGGTCAGGACAAAGTCAGGGACAGAGTCAGGGACAGAGTCAGGGACAGGACAGAGTCAGGGACAGGACAGAGTCAGGGACAGGAACAGAGTCAGGAACAGGACAGTCAGGGACAGAGTCAGGACAGGGACAGGACAGAGTCAGGAACAGAACAGGGACAGGACAGAGTCAGGAACAGGACAGGAACAGGACAGGGTCAGGGACAGGACAGAGTCAGGAACAGGACAGGGTCAGGGACAGGACAGAGTCAGGAACAGGACAGAGTCAGGAACAGGACAGAGTCAGGAACAGGACAGAGTCAGGGACAGCGTCAGTCAGGGACAGCGTCAGTCAGGGTCAGGAACAGAGTCAGGGACAGGACAGTCAGGGACAGGACAGTCAGGGACAGCGTCAGTCAGGGACAGGACAGAGTCAGGGGCAGGGTCAGGAACCGAGTCAGGGACAGGGTCAGGAACCGAGTCAGGGGCAGGGTCAGGAACCGAGTCAGGGACAGCGTCAGTCAGGGACAGCGTCAGTCAGGGACAGGGTTAGGAACCGAGTCAGGGACAGGGCAGAGTCAGGGACAGGGCAGAGTCAGGGACAGGGCAGAGTCAGGGAAAGGGCAGAGTCAGGGAAAGGGCAGAGTCAGGGAAAGGGCAGAGTCAGGGACAGGACAGTTAGGGACAGGACAGTCAGGGACAGGGTGTGGGTTTGCCAGTAGTTTGCGGTGCCTCTTTTGACGCACTTAAGTATGTCCCAGGCATTTTGGGGGAGATGTGCTTTGTCCTGTGACTTCCTCTCTCCTGGCGTGTCACAGATCTAGGATCAGTTGACCCTCCCAGCTACACTGACCATTGATCAGTGGCATCCTACTCCATGTGGCACTTAGCTCAAACCATGACCTCACTTCCTGCCTTGTGACAATTGCCTTTCAACGAACATAGACTAAGTTATTAGGATAATCAACAAGTCTCTTTTGCCCCCACAGATAATGCACTACAGATGCATTATTCATTCCGTTTTCAGTCAACTGTTATTACGTATTGCTACGCAGACACACACACACACACACACACACACACACACACACACACACACACACACACTGTCTTACTCTTCCAAGGAGAGCATGCAGACAGACACTATCATCTCTGGGTACTCTGAGTAAAAACTGTATTCTCAGTCCTCCTAAAGGGAACTACATTATCATAGGAATATTTAGACTTTGACCATCTCAATGTCATTCCCTCAGCTGCATTTCAAGTGTTTTTACTTCCGTTTTTGTTTGTTATTTGAGTAGATTGCCGAGTAGTGGCTGACGTAGCTGCTTCACTGTGGAAACAGTTTGGGTTTTGCAGTTTACATTTGATAAAGGGTGGATGATGATGATCAGGATCTAGTTTAACTATTTTTTATATTCTGTATGTTGCTGTTTTTGCCGTTTAGAACCATTGTCTGGATTTGATCATTTTTATTGGTTGAACATGTCCATGTTTTTATCTGATGTATTATAACATGTTATAAACTGAAGTGTTGCAGAAAGGAAAACAACTCATCTTCTTTACATTCTGGATTTGTATTTATTATGATATTGCATTTTCTCTATGATATTTCTACTCTTGAAATAAATGAGCGGTTTATTTTGACTGGTCTGCGTGTGGTTTGTGTTATAATGCATGAACTTCCCACGGTAAACATGCGTGTGAGTCTATATGAGCCCATGGTAAACACGTGTGTGAGTCTAAACATGCGTGTGAGTCTATATAAGCCCACGGTAAACACGCGTGTGAGTCTATATGAGCCCACGGTAAACACGTGTGTGAGTCTATATGAGCCCACGGTAAACACGTGTGTGAGTCTATATGAGCCCACGGTAAACATGCGTGTGAGTCTATATGAGCCCACGGTAAACACGCGTGTGAGTCTATATAAGCCCACGGTAAACACGCGTGTGAGTCTATATGAGCCCACGGTAAACACGTGTGTGAGTCTATATGAGCCCACGGTAAACACGTGTGTGAGTCTAATGAGCCCACGGTAAACATGCGTGTGAGTCTATATGAGCCCACGGTAAACACGTGTGTGAGTCTAATGAGCCCACGGTAAACACGCGTGTGAGTCTATATGAGCCCACGGTAAACACGCGTGTGAGTCTATATGAGCCCACGGTAAACACGCGTGTGAGTCTATATGAGCCCACGGTAAACACGCGTGTGAGTCTATGAGCCCACGGTAAACACACGTGTGAGTCTATATGAGCCCACGGTAAACACGCGTGTGAGTCTATATGAGCCCACGGTAAACACGCGTGTGAGTCTATATGAGCCCACGGTAAACACGCGTGTGAGTCTATATGAGCCCACGGTAAACACGCGTGTGAGTCTATATGAGCCCACGGTAAACATGCGTGTGAGTCTATATGAGCCCACGGTAAACACATGTGTGAGTCTATATGAGCCCACGGTAAACATGCGTGTGAGTCTATATGAGCCCACGGTAAACACGCGTGTGAGTCTATATGAGCCCACGGTAAACACGCGTGTGAGTCTACATGAGCCCACGGTAAACATGCGTGTGAGTCTACATGAGCCCACGGTAAACATGCGTGTGAGTCTATATGAGCCCACGGTAAACGCGTGTGAGTCTATATGAACCCACGGTAAACACGCGTGTGAGTCTATATGAGCCCACAGTAAACACGCATGTGAGTCTATATGAGAGTAAACACGCGTGTGAGTCTATATGAGCCCACGGTAAACATGCGTGTGAGTCTATATGAGCCCACGGTAAACACCGTGTGAGTCTACATGAGCCCACGGTAAACATGCGTGTGAGTCTATATGAGCCCACGGTAAACATGCGTGTGAGTCTATATGAGCCCACGGTAAACGCGTGTGAGTCTATATGAGCCCACGGTAAACACGCGTGTGAGTCTATATGAGCCCACGGTAAACACGAGTGTGAGTCTATATGAGCCCACTTTAAACACGAGTGTGAGTCTATATGAGCCCACGGTAAACATGCGTGTGAGTCTATATGAGCCCACTTTAAGCATGCGTGTGAGTCTATATGAGCCCATGGTAAACATGCGTGTGAGTCTATATGAGCCCACAGTAAACACGCGTGTGAGTCTATATGAGTCCACGGTAAACATGCGTGTGAGTCTATATGAGCCCACGGTAAACACGCGTGTGAGTGAGTCTAAATACGCGTGTGAGCCCACGGTAAACATGCGTGTGTGTCTATATGAGCCCACAGTAAACACGCGTGTGAGTCTATATGAGCCCACGGTAAACATGCGTGTGAGTCTATATGAGCCCACGGTAAACACGCGTGTGAGTCTATAAGAGCCCCGGTAAAAAATGAGCCCACAGTAAACACGCGTGTGAGTCTATATGAGACGGTAAACATTGATCCACTATCAGCAAAAAATAAAGGCTTGACAAACATGTTATCAGCACAATAAATTGACAGGATGTTAAATATGTTGACAGGATGTTAAATATGTTGACAGGATGTTAAATATGTTGACAGGATGTTAAATATGTTGACAGGATGTTAAGTGAGCCTTTAGTGCCCTCTAGCGCAGTACGGGAAATCTTCGCACAACTAAATACACTGAACAAAAATATAAACGCAACACGTAAAGTGTTGGTCCCATATTTCATGACCTGAAATAAAAGATACCAGAAATGTTCCACAAGCACAAAAAGCTTTTTTCTCTCAAATGTTGAGCACAAATTTACATCCCTGTTATTGAGCATTTCTCCTTTGCCAAGATAATCCATCCACCTGACAGGTGTGGCAAATCAAGCTGATCAAACATCATGATCATTACACAGATGCACCTTGTGCAGAGACAATAAAAGGCCCCTAAAATGTGCAAATTTGTCACACAACACAACGTCACTGATGTCTCAAGTTTTGAGGGAGCGTGCAATTGGCATGCTGACCATGAATGTCCACCAGAGCTGTTGCAATAGAATTTAATGATAATTTCTCCAGTGTGATTTTAGAGAATATGGCAGTACATCCAACCGGCCTCAAACCACAGACCACGTGTAATCACTCTGCTGCAGAGGATAAGTTCATTACAGTTATCTGCACCTCAGAAATTGCAGCCCAAATAAATGCTTCACAGAGTTCAAGTAACAGACACATCTCAACATCAACTGTTCAGAGACTGCGTGAATCAGGCCTTTGTGGTTGAATTGCTGGAAAAGAAAATGCTACTAAAGGACACCAATAAGAAGAAGAGACTTGCTTGGGCCAAGAAACACGAGCAATGGACATTAGACCTGTGGAAATCTGTCCTTTGGTCTGCTGAGTCCAAATTTGAGATTTTTGGTTCCAACCTCCGTGTCTTTGTGAGACGCAGAGTAGGTGAACGGATGATCTTCGCAAGTGTGGTTCCCACCGTGAAGCATGGAGGAGGAGGTCTGATGGTGTGGGGGTCCTTTGCTGGTGACACTGTATGTGATTTATTTAGAATTCAAGGCACACTTACCTAGCATGGCTACCACAGCATTCTGCAGTGATACGCCATCCCATCTGTTTTGCGCTTAGTGGGACTATCATTTGTTCTTCAACAGGACAATTACCCAACACACCTCCAGACTGTGTAAGGGCTATTTGACTGAGAAGGAGAGTGATGGAGTGCATCAGATGACCTGGCCTCTACAATCACCTGACCTCAACTCATTTGAGATGGTTTGGGATGAGTTGGACCGCAGAGTGACAGAAAAGCAGCCATGAATTGTTGGATTTTGTTTAATTTGTTTAACATTTTTTTTTTGCTACATGATTCCCATATGTGTTATTTCATAGTTTTGATGTCTTCACTATTATTCTACCCTGTAGAAAATAGTAGAAATAAAGAAAACCCCTTGAATGAGGAGGTGTTCTAAACTTTTGACTGGTACTGTATATAAAAAATAATACTATATATGAATAAAAAATGTTAAGTTATTCAAGTATAAATTACCAAAGTTATGATAGATTGCTATAGATTTTTTTGTTAATTACCAAAATTACTGAAGATTCTGGTAACTTTGGTAAATTACAGGTAGCTTTGTTTAAGCATAAGTTTTTTTCTCTGTAATTTGTAGTCGTGCCAGCAGTGAGCCTGTGTTGCTTCTATAAAACTATCTGGATTATATCCAGCACCATCTGTGTGTCTTTGGGATGTTAATGAATGATTTTACAGACACACCCTAGAACCTGTCCAAGTCATGCCTGGGCCTGAACCTCTTTCTCTGACAGCTCTCAAGAGGAGGTCCTCTTCAGACTGACTTACAGTCTGTGTGTGGTGTATGCATTTCTGAAGATAGCTTTGTTAGATACACTACAATCAGTGGCCCCTAAAGATATAATAACTGTCTTGTGATTACAATAGTGATTAGAATATCACTAACATCACTATCATGTTTTTACAGCATATATGCTCTCTACACTGTCAGCATCAACCAGTGTAAATCTCTCTGCCGTTAGCTAAGGAAGCTAAGTCAGATTTAATCAATGAGTTACTGTATACCCCTCTCACTTTCAAGTAATACGTCTGGTATTTGTATTGAATGTGAAATCTCCTGTTATTTACCAGTCAGGGATAAAACATTCAATAAAATATGCCCACTTTGTTTGACACCATTCATTCTCTTTCAAACAGTCGTCATCCCATAGAATTAGGAATAGTAGGATCTCTATGGGTCATCTGATCCGTATCTGATAATGATATTCAGTTCAAAGGAGTCAGTCATCAAATCAAATGTGTTTATATAGACCTTCTTACATCAGCTGATATCTCAAAGTACTGTACAGAAACCCAGTCTAAAAGCCCAAACAGCAAGCAATGCAGGTGTAGAAGCACGGTGGCTAGGAAAAACTCCCTAGAAAGACCAAAACCTAGGAAGAAACCTAGAGAGGAACCAGGCTATGAGGGGTGGCCAGTCCTCTTCTGGCTGTGCCGGGTGGAGATTATAACAGAACATGGCCAAGATGTTCAAATGTTCATAAATGACCAGCAGGGTCAAATCATCCAGCCAGTGTCTTTGTCCAACTGTGTTCTCTTCATTCCAATGGAATACACAATGTGTTCTCTCCATTCCAATGGAATACACAATGTGTTCTCTCCATTCCAATGGAATACACAATGTGTTCTCTCCATTCCAATGGAATACACAATGTGTTCTCTCCATTCCAATGGAATACACAATGTGTTCTCTCCATTCCAATGGAATACACAATGTGTTCTCTCCATTCCAATGGAATACACAATGTGTTCTCTCCATTCCAATGGAATACACAATGTGTTCCATAGCTATTCAGATAATAGATTGATCTTCCTGTCGGTCAGAGCTGCGTTGAGAGTGCCCCCGTCACGCTTCCTGGTTTCATTTGTGATGCCCTGCTTCTGTTAGTGAAGTTGCTGCGGAAACCCTGTCCAGCCATGAAGTAGAGGATGGGATCCACACAGCTGTTGGCGCTGGCCAGGGGGCGTGTTACCTTATAGGCCATGCTGGACACCCTCAGCAGCTCACAGCTCACCTGGGGATGAATAAAAACTCTAATGATTTAAACATTAATTCTGTTGACAATGTGCCTTTTAAAGAGCAACTGCCTTTAAAAAGCAGCAAATCCCTTTGAAAACAACATATGATGCATCCCTTTGAAAACGACCTATGACGCATCCCTTTGAAAACAACCTATGACGCATCCCTTTGAAAACAACCCATGTGGCATCCCTTTGAAAACAACTTATGTGGCATCGATGGCAGATTTCTTGAATTATCTTAGATTCCCTCACGTGCCAATCGGCATGTTCAGTGGCTCTTTAAAGGCAATGTTACCGGGCTCGCAGAGATCATACTTAAGTTCAATGCTGCAGATGTCGTCTCCATAGTGGAAATTACATTTAAATGTCAATGACCTTTGAATCCCAGCCTATACAAGGATAATGACAATATCAACAACAACAATCATAATAGCAGTGGTTAAATTGAGCCTGAGCTACCTGGAACTCCAGCATCTTGGGTGACAGGGAGAGCTACCTGGAGCCAGACTCCTGCATCTTAGGTGAAAGGTGAATCTACCTGGAGCCAGACTCCTGCATCTTGGGTGCCAGGGAGAGCTACCTGGAGCCAGACTCCTGCATCTTGGGTGAAAGGTGAATCTACCTGGAGCCAGACTCCTGCATCTTGGGTGACAGGGAGAGCTACCTGGAGCCAGACTCCTGCATCTTGGCTGACAGGGAGAGCTACCTGGAGCCAGACTCCTGCATTTTGGGTGACAGGGAGAGCTACCTGGAGCCAGACTCTTGCATCTTGGGTGACAGGAAGAGCTACCTGGAGCCAGACTCCTGCATCTTGGGTGACAGGGAGAGCTACCTGGAGCCAGACTCCTGCATCTTGGGTGACAGGAAGAGCTACCTGGAGCCAGACTCCTGCATCTTGGGTAAAAGGGAGCACTACCTGGAGCCAGACTCCTGCATCTTGGGTGACAGGGAGAGCTACCTGGAGCCAGACTCCTGCATCTTGGGTGAAAGGTGAATCTACCTGGAGCCAGACTCCTGCATCTTGGGTGAAAGGTGAATCTACCTGGAGCCAGACTCCTGCATCTTGGGTGAAAGGTGATTCTACCTGGAGCCAGACTCCTGCATCTTGGGTGAAAGGGAGAGCTACCTGGAGCCAGACTCCTGCATCTTGGGTGAAAGGGAGAGCTACCTGGAGCCAGACTCCTGCATCTTGGGTGACAGGGAGACCTACCTGGAGCCAGACTCCTGCATCTTGGGTGATAGGGAGAGCTACCTGGAGCCAGACTCCTGCATCTTGGGTGACAGGGAGAGCTACCTGGAGCCAGACTCCTGCATCTTGGGTAAAAGGGAGAGCTACCTGGAGCCAGACTCCTGCATCTTGGGTGACAGGAAGAGCTACCTGGAGCCATAACTCCTGCATCTTGGGTGACAGGGAGAGCTACCTGGAGCCAGACTCCTGCATCTTGGGTGACAGGGAGAGCTACCTGGAGCCATAACTCCTGCATCTTGGGTGACAGGGAGAGCTACCTGGAGCCAGACTCCTGCATCTTGGGTGACAGGGAGACCTACCTGGAGCCAGACTCCTGCATCTTGGGTGACAGGGAGAGGTACATGAAGCCAGACTCCTGCATCTTGGGTGACAGGGAGAGCTACCTGGAGCCAGACTCCTGCATCTTGGGTGAAAGGTGAATCTACCTGGAGCCAGTCTCCTGCATCTTGGGTGACAGGGAGAGCTACCTGGAGCCAGACTCCTGCATCTTGGGTGAAAGGTGAATCTACCTGGAGCCAGTCTCCTGCATCTTGGGTGACAGGGAGAGCTACCTGGAGCCAGACTTCTGCATCTTGAGTGAAAGGTTAATCTACCTGGAGCCAGACTCCTGCATCTTGGGTGACAGGGAGAGCTACCTGGAGCCAGAATCCTGCATCTTGGGTGACAGGGAGAGCTACCTGGAGCCAGACTCCTGCATCTTGGGTGACAGGAAGAGCTAACTGGAGCCATAACTCCTGCATCTTGGGTGACAGGGAGAGCTACCTGGAGCCAGACTCCTGCATCTTGGGTGACAGGGAGACCTACCTGGAGCCAGACTCCTGCATCTTGGGTGAAAGGGAGAACTACCTGGAGCCAGACTCCTGCATCTTGAGTGAAAGGGAGAGCTACCTGGAGCCAGACTCCTGCATCTTGGGTGAAAGGTGAATCTACCTGGAGCCAGACTCCTGCATCTTGGGTGACAGGGAGAGCTACCTGGAGCCAGACTCCTGCATCTTGGGTAAAAGGGAGAGCTACCTGGAGCCAGACTCCTGCATCTTGGGTGACAGGAAGAGCTACCTGGAGCCATAACTCCTGCATCTTGGGTGACAGGGAGAGCTACCTGGAGCCAGACTCCTGCATCTTGGGTGACAGGGAGAGCTACCTGGAGCCATAACTCCTGCATCTTGGGTGACAGGGAGAGCTACCTGGAGCCAGACTCCTGCATCTTGGGTGACAGGGAGAGCTACCTGGAGCCATAACTCCTGCATCTTGGGTGACAGGGAGAGCTACCTGGAGCCAGACTCCTGCATCTTGGGTGACAGGGAGACCTACCTGGAGCCAGACTCCTGCATCTTGGGTGACAGGGAGAGGTACATGAAGCCAGACTCCTGCATCTTGGGTGACAGGGAGAGCTACCTGGAGCCAGACTCCTGCATCTTGGGTGAAAGGTGAATCTACCTGGAGCCAGTCTCCTGCATCTTGGGTGACAGGGAGAGCTACCTGGAGCCAGACTTCTGCATCTTGAGTGAAAGGTTAATCTACCTGGAGCCAGACTCCTGCATCTTGGGTGACAGGGAGAGCTACCTGGAGCCAGACTCCTGCATCTTGGGTGACAGGGAGAGCTACCTGGAGCCAGACTCCTGTATCTTGGGTGACAGGAAGAGCTAACTGGAGCCATAACTCCTGCATCTTGGGTGACAGGGAGAGCTACCTGGAGCCAGACTCCTGCATCTTGGGTGACAGGGAGACCTACCTGGAGCCAGACTCCTGCATCTTGGGTGACAGGGAGAGGTACATGGAGCCAGACTCCTGCATCTTGGGTGACAGGGAGACCTACCTGGAGCCGGACTCCTGCATCTTAGGTGACAGGAAGAGCTAACTGGAGCCATAACTCCTGCATCTTGGGTGACAGGGAGAGCTACCTGGAGCCAGACTCCTGCATCTTGGGTGACAGGGAGACCTACCTGGAGCCAGACTCCTGCATCTTGGGTGACAGGGAGAGGTACATGGAGCCAGACTCCTGCATCTTGGGTGACAGGGAGAGGTACATGGAGCCAGACTCCTGCATCTTAGGTGACAGGGAGAGCTACCTGGGGCCAGACTCCTGCATCTTGGGTGACAGGGAGCGCTACCTGGAGCCAGACTCCTGCATCTTGGGTGAAAGGGAGAGCTACCTGGAGCCAGACTCCTGCATCTTGGGTGAAAGGTGAATCTACCTGGAGCCAGACTCCTGCATCTTGGGTGACAGGGAGAGCTACCTGGAGCCAGATTCCTGCATCTTGGGTGAAAGGGAGAGCTACCTGGAGCCTGACTCCTGCATCTTGGGTGGAAGGGAGAGCTACCTGGAGCCAGACTCCTGCATCTTGGGTGAAAGGTGAATCTACCTGGAGCCAGACTCCTGCATCTTGGGTGACAGGGAGAGCTACCTGGAGCCAGACTCCTGCATCTTGGGTGAAAGGTGAATCTACCTGGAGCCAGACTCCTGCATCTTGGGTGACAGGGAGAGCTACCTGGAGCCAGACTCCTGCATCTTGGGTGACAGGGAGAGCTACCTGGAGCCAGACTCCTGCATCTTTGGTGACAGGGAGACCTACCTGGAGCCAGACTACTGCATCTTGAGTGACAGGGAGAGCTACCTGGAGCCAGACTCCTGCATCTTGGGTGACAGGGAGAGCTACCTGGAGCCAGACTCCTGCATCTTGGGTGACAGGGAGAGCTACCTGGAGCCAGACTCCTGCATCTTGGGTGACAGGGAGAGCTACCTGGAGCCAGACTCCTGCATCTTGGGTGACAGGGAGAGCTACCTGGAGCCAGACTCCTGCATCTTGGGTGACAGGTGAAGCCAGGCAGAGCCTTTAAAAGCGTAGGATTCCAGTGGTTGTGGTACTGTACCTGGGAGGGATCCATTTGCTCCAGGTATCTGAGGGAGTAGTACAGACTTCTGGTCAGGTGGAAGGGTAGGAAACACAGCATGAACACTGCTAACACGATGATTATCATCTTCACAGACTTGTGTTTGGAGCGATGAGCAGCGAGCCCCCCGACTCCCCTCGACTGGCTCCCTCCTGCCCCCCAGGTGGGCTCCAGAAGCTTCCTCACCATCAGTCCATAGCACACCATCACCACCATGAAAGGGAAGGCAAACATCAGGATAGACACCACCGAGCTGTACACCAGGAAGTCATGAAATAACTCTGGACTGGACGTGTCGAAACACACCCTCTCTGTCCCCTCGTCCCTGGTGCGTGAGAAGTAGAGCACGGGAGCCTGGCACATCAACACACACGCCCACACCGCCGCAGACACCAGCCGGGCTCTCCGGGAGCTGACCCAGCTCAGTGACCTCATCGGGTAGCACACACCCAGGAAGCGGTGTAGGCTGATGCAGCACAGGAACAGGATGGAACCGTAGAGGTTAGCGTAGAACAGGAAGCGGATGAGTTTGCAGAACGGTTCGCTGAAGGGCCAGTCGTTCTCGTCGGCGTAGTAGTAGATTAGGAAGGGTAGGGTGAGGATGTAGAGGGTGTCGCACACTGTCAGGTTGAACATGTACACCGTGGAGGGCTTCCAGCGTTTTGTACGGAACAGGATCACGTACATGGCCGTGACATTCAGGGCTAGGCCAATCACGAAGACCAGAGTGTAGCTGACAGGAAGCAGGATGTACTTGAAGTCCTCCTTGAATTGACAGCGCCAGCTGTGCCCGCTGCTCTCATTTGTTGAGTGGTTGGCGAAGGTAGCCATCTTTGTTCATAAACAGATCTGAGGAGGATACAGATGTTAACTAATATGCGCACACACACCCACACACCCACATACAGAATGAGAGAGAGGAGACAAGTGTGACAAGTAAATATCAACTGTACTAGCCACTTGTATAACACTCCACAGTAAAGCTAAAGGAGTACCAATGTCTCTGTTGACTTCAAATTGTATTGGTCACATTCACATGGTTAGCAGATGTTAATGCGAGTGTAGCGAAATGCTTGTGCTTCTAGTTCCCGACAATGCAGTAATATATAACAAGTAATCTAACAAATTCACAACAACTACGCATGCATGAAGGCACATGCTGGAAGCAGAAGCTCATTTTGACATAATACCCATAATTCCTTCATTTGTATCTTTCCTCAATCCCCTTACGAGTCCAAGTTAAGAGAGGGATGGAGTGGAGGAAGTTGGATGTTTTGTCCTTAGATAGTGATAGATGTTATAGCTGTTCCAACAGGTTTGGATCCCACAGAGGGCACTTTGAACGTTTAAGTTGATGATTCATCAGGAAGTTATTGTCCTATTTTCACAGGTTCCGAGCATGGTGACAGGATATGATAACTAAGGTTGCAAAAGGAAGGTATATTACTGAAAACGTTCAAAGTTTACCAGTAAACTCCCAGAGTTTTGATATCTTTCAAGGATTTTATGTAAAATATATGAAATAAATAAATAAGATGATTTTAAAATAAGATATACAATGACAAAACTGTAAAACATCCTAAATATAAACTGTCAACTTAGTGAATACCACTGCTGTTTAACATTAGGGGTTCAGCATGAAATATCCTTCATATTTATTTTTGATGAACTTTGATTTATTTGACTGTCAGTATATATTTGTTGTCAATGTTTTGGGTCAAACTGGTGGTAGTTGTGAGTAAAGTCAATAGTTATAAGAGTTACAGAGTTAATAAAAAATAATGCCATTGTTGATTAGATGCTTCTGTCATTAATTAGGCCATTTTCTCTTGAACCATATGCTCTGTCTACTAGAAACTCATAAACAATATGGATACAGATATAATAAATTAATACTATATATAAATACATTTTCTTAAGTTATTCAAGTATAAAATAACAAAGTTACAATAGATTACTATAGATTTTCTGTTAATTACCACAATTACTGAAGATGGTAAAGTTGGTAGTTTTGCAACCGTAATGATAACACAGAGAAATACACATGGCGTGGTACAGCAACACATGGTACAGTACAGCAACACATGGTACAGTACAGCAACACATGGCGTGGTACAGCAACACATGGTACAGTACAGCAACACATGGTACAGTACAGCAACACATGGTACAGTACAGCAACACATGGTACAGTACAGCAACACATGGCGTGGTACAGTAACACATGGTACAGTACAGTAACACATGGTACAGCAACACATGGCACGGTACAGCAACACATGGTACAGCAACACATGGTACAGCAACACATGGCGTGGTACAGCAACACATGGTACAGCAACACATGGCGTGGTACAGCAACACATGGTACAGTACAGCAACACATGGCGTGGTACAGCAACACATGGTACAGTACAGCAACACATGGTACAGTACAGCAACACATGGCGTGGTACAGTAACACATGGTACAGCAACACATGGCGTGGTACAGCAACACATGGTACAGCAACACATGGCGTGGTACAGCAACACATGGTACAGCAACACATGGCGTGGTACAGCAACACATGGTACAGCAACACATGGCGTGGTACAGCAACACATGGTACAGCAACACATGGTACAGCAACACATGGTACAGCAACACATGGCACAGCAACACATGGCGTGGTACAGCAACACATGGTACAGCAACATATGGCATGGTACAGCAACACATGGTACAGTACAGCAACACATGGTACAGTACAGCAACACATGGTACAGTACAGCAACACATGGTACAGTACAGCAACACATGGCGTGGTACAGCAACACATGGAGTGGTACAGCAACACATGGTACAGCAACACATGGCGTGGTACAGCAACACATGGTACAGCAACACATGGTACAGCAACACATGGTGTGGTACAGCAACACATGGCATGGTACAGCAACACATGGTACAGTACAGCAACACATGGTACAGCAACACATGGTACAGTAACACATGGTACAGTACAGCAACACATGGTACAGCAACACATGGTACAGCAACACATGGTACAGTACAGCAACACATGGTACTGCAACACATGGTACAGTACAGCAACACATGGTACAGCAACACATGGTACAGTACAGCAACACATGGTACAGAAACACATGGCGTGGTACAGCAACACATGGCGTGGTACAGCAACACATGGTACAGCAACACATGGTACAGTACAGCAACACATGGTACAGCAACACATGGTACAGCAACACATGGCGTGGTACAGCAACACATGGTACAGCAACACATGGTACAGTACAGCAACACATGGTACAGTACAGCAACACATGGTACAGCAACACATGGTACAGCAACACATGGTACAGTACAGCAACACATGGTACAGCAACACATGGTACAGTACAGCAACACATGGTACAGTACAGCAACACATGGTACAGTACAGCAACACATGGCGTGGTACAGTAACACATGGTACAGTACAGTAACACATGGTACAGCAACACATGGCACGGTACAGCAACACATGGTACAGCAACACATGGCGTGGTACAGCAACACATGGTACAGTACAGCAACACATGGTACAGTACAGCAACACATGGCGTGGTACAGCAACACATGGTACAGTACAGCAACACATGGTACAGTACAGCAACACATGGCATGGTACAGTAACACATGGTACAGTACAGCAACACATGGCGTGGTACAGCAACACATGGCGTGGTACAGTAACACATGGTACAGCAACACATGGCGTGGTACAGCAACACATGGCGTGGTACAGTAACACATGGTACAGCAACACATGGCGTGGTACAGCAACACATGGTACAGCAACACATGGCGTGGTACAGCAACACATGGTACAGCAACACATGGCGTGGTACAGCAACACATGGTACAGCAACACATGGTACAGCAACACATGGTACAGCAACACATGGCACAGCAACACATGGCGTGGTACAGCAACACATGGTACAGCAACATATGGCATGGTACAGCAACACATGGTACAGTACAGCAACACATGGTACAGTACAGCAACACATGGCGTGGTACAGTAACACATGGTACAGTACAGTAACACATGGTACAGCAACACATGGCACGGTACAGCAACACATGGTACAGCAACACATGGCGTGGTACAGCAACACATGGTACAGCAACACATGGCGTGGTACAGCAACACATGGTACAGTACAGCAACACATGGCGTGGTACAGCAACACATGGTACAGTACAGCAACACATGGTACAGTACAGCAACACATGGTACAGTACAGCAACACATGGCGTGGTACAGTAACACATGGTACAGCAACACATGGCGTGGTACAGCAACACATGGTACAGCAACACATGGCGTGGTACAGCAACACATGGCATGGTACAGCAACACATGGTACAGTACAGCAACACATGGCGTGGTACAGCAACACATGGCGTGGTACAGCAACACATGGTACAGCAACACATGGCGTGGTACAGCAACACATGGTACAGCAACACATGGCGTGGTACAGCAACACATGGTACAGCAACACATGGTACAGCAACACATGGTACAGCAACACATGGCACAGCAACACATGGCGTGGTACAGCAACACATGGTACAGCAACATATGGCATGGTACAGCAACACATGGTACAGTACAGCAACACATGGTACAGTACAGCAACACATGGTACAGTACAGCAACACATGGTACAGTACAGCAACACATGGCGTGGTACAGCAACACATGGAGTGGTACAGCAACACATGGTACAGCAACACATGGCACAGCAACACATGGCGTGGTACAGCAACACATGGTACAGCAACATATGGCATGGTACAGCAACACATGGTACAGTACAGCAACACATGGTACAGTACAGCAACACATGGTACAGTACAGCAACACATGGTACAGTACAGCAACACATGGCGTGGTACAGCAACACATGGTACAGCAACACATGGTGTGGTACAGCAACACATGGCATGGTACAGCAACACATGGTACAGTACAGCAACACATGGTACAGCAACACATGGTACAGTACAGCAACACATGGTACAGCAACACATGGTACAGCAACACATGGTACAGCAACACATGGTACAGCAACACATGATACAGCAACACATGGTGTGGTACAGCAACACATGGTACAGCAACACATGGTACAGTACAGCAACACATGGTACAGCAACACATGGTACAGTACAGCAACACATGGTACAGCAACACATGGTACAGTACAGCAACACATGGTACAGAAACACATGGCGTGGTACAGCAACACATGGCGTGGTACAGCAACACATGGTACAGCAACACATGGTACAGTACAGCAACACATGGTACAGCAACACATGGTACAGCAACACATGGCGTGGTACAGCAACACATGGTACAGCAACACATGGTACAGTACAGCAACACATGGTACAGTACAGCAACACATGGTACAGCAACACATGGTACAGCAACACATGGTACAGCAACACATGGTACAGCAACACATGGTACAGTACAGCAACACATGGTACAGTAACACATGGTACAGTACAGCAACACATGGTACAGCAACACATGATGCAGCAACACATCAGCATGAATGTATTGTTACGTTCCCCAGTTTCTGTGTTGTGGGTTTGTGTATAATATGTATGTGTGTATTTCAGGAAATGGATTCCTGGATTCCATCAAGCAGCTGATTGGTCAGCCCCATTGCAGATTGGAGCATTGATCCCGCCCTCTCGTTAGGGGATACAGCTGTCGGCAATTACCGACTCCTGCCGGCAGCTTGAAAAGCCAGAGTACCTTTGTTAGGAGAGAGAGCTTATTGGATGTCCTGTGTTGGTTGTTACTCAGAGACAGTTTTGTTGAAAGTATTTGTAGCCGCTACTTCTGAGTTATGTCTGTGCCAATAGAACTCAGTGTTTTTCATTATTGAAATTGTTCCCTTTACATGAGTAATTATTCAGTTTTTGTTCCCTGGGGGAGGGGAAGGCACCTTGGGAGTGTTTAGGCAAGAGGCCTGTGGCCATACATGTACCTGTGGAACGTACTCTGTCTATGCCACTAGGTAAGACCTGGGCAGGCCACCCCCTGTATTGTGGTTAGCCCACCAGGTGGCGTTAAGAGTAAGTAAGTGTGTAGGAGAGGGGGCTCTTTAACTTTTACTTTCTTTGTTTCTTTGTTCCATCCAGCCCCTTTTCCCGAATTACCGTGTCAAGGAAGAATAAATTCCCTGTAAACGGTAATATTCTCTGCCTCTGTCATCCTTACCTACAATCTCATATCTCTTTCACTCCACGGGGAGTTGAGTGTAGCAGGGTGTGGCGTCCCCCCTCCAAGAGGCGTGTGTAACAGTTTTATAACACAGAGACACCCGCACACATAGATCGAGGGTGGGGGTGGTGCAATTCTTTTCCACCAACAGTATAGGCCTGTTAATACAGGACTAGTAAAGGTCTGTTAATACTGGACTAGTAAAGGTCTGTTAATACTGGACTAGTAAAGGCCTGTTAATACAGGACTAGTAAAGGTCTGTTAATACTGGACTAGTAAAGGCCTGTTAATACAGGACTAGTAAAGGCCTGTTAATACAGGACTAGTAAAGGTCTGTTAATACAGGACTAGTAAAGGCCTGTTAATACAGGACTAGTAAAGGTCTGTTAATACAGGACTAGTAAAGGCCTGTTAATACAGGACTAGTAAAGGTCTGTTAATACAGGACTAGTAAAGATCCAGTAATACAGGACTTGTAAAGGTCTGTTAATACAGGACTAGTAATACAGGACTAGTAAAGGTCTGTTAATACAGGACTAGTAAAGGCCTGTTAATACAGGACTAGTAAAGGTCTGTTAATACAGGACTAGTAAAGGTCTGTTAATACAGGACTAGTAATACAGGACTAGTAAAGGTCTGTTAATACAGGACTAGTAAAGGTCTGTTAATACAGGACTAGTAAAGGCCTGTTAATACAGGACTAGTAAAGGTCTGTTAATACAGGACTAGTAAAGGTCTGTTAATACAGGACTAGTAAAGGCCTGTTAATACAGGACTAGTAAAGGTCTGTTAATACAGGACTAGTAAAGGTCTGTTAATACAGGACTAGTAAAGGTCTGTTAATACAGGACTAGTAAAGGTCTGTTAATACAGGACTAGTAAAGGTCTGTTAATACAGGACTAGTAATACAGGACTAGTAAAGGTCTGTTAATACAGGACTAGTAAAGGTCTGTTAATACAGGACTAGTAAAGGTCTGTTAATACAGGACTAGTAAAGGTCTGTTAATACAGGACTAGTAAAGGTCTGTTAATACAGGACTAGTAAAGGTCTGTTAATACAGGACTAGTAAAGGTCTGTTAATACAGGACTAGTAAAGGTCTGTTAATACAGGACTAGTAATACAGGACTAGTATAGGTATGTTAATACAGGACTAGTAACGGTCTGTTAATACAGGACTAGTAAAGGTCTGTTAATACAGAACTAGTGAAGGCCTGTTAATACAGGACTAGTAAAGGTCTGTTAATACAGGACTAGTAATACAGGACTAGTAAAGGTATGTTAATACAGGACTAGTAACGGTCTGTTAATACAGGACTAGTAAAGGTCTGTTAATACAGGACTAGTAAAGGTCTGTTAATACAGGACTAGTAAAGGTCTGTTAATACAGGACTAGTAATACAGGACTAGTAAAGGTATGTTAATACAGGACTAGTAAAGGTCTGTTAATACAGGACTAGTAATACATGACTAGTAAAGGCATGTTAATACAGGACTAGTAAAGGTCTGTTAATACAGGACTAGTAAATGTCTGTTAATACATGACTAGTAAAGGTCTGTTAATACAGGACTAGTAAATGTCTGTTAATACATGACTAGTAAAGGTCTGTTAATACAGGACTAGTAAAGGCCTGTTAATACAGGACTAGTAAAGGTCTGTTAATACAGGACTAGTAAAGGTCTGTTAATACAGGACTAGTAAATGTCTGTTAATACATGACTAGTAAAGGTCTGTTAATACAGGACTAGTAAAGGTCTGTTAATACAGGACTAGTAAAGGCCTGTTAATACAGGACTAGTAAAGGTCTGTTAATACTGGACTAGTAAAGGTCTGTTAATACAGGACTAGTAAAGGTCTGTTAATACAGGACTAGTAAAGGTCTGTTAATACTGGACTAGTAAAGGCATGTTAATACAGGACTAGTAAAGGTCTGTTAATACTGGACTAGTAAAGGCATGTTAATACAGGACTGTAAAGGTCTGTTAATACAGGACTAGTAAAGGTCTGTTAATACAGGACTAGTAAAGGTCTGTTAATACTGGACTAGTAAAGGCATGTTAATACAGGACTAGTAAAGGTCTGTTAATACTGGACTAGTAAAGGTCTGTTAATACAGGACTAGTAAAGGTCTGTTAATACAGGACTAGTAAAGGCCTGTTAATACAGGACTAGTAAAGGTCTGCTAATACAGGACTAGTAAAGGTCTGTTAATACAGGACTAGTAAAGGTCTGTTAATACAGGACTAGTAAAGGCCTGTTAATACAGGACTAGTAAAGGTCTGTTAATACTGGACTAGTAAAGGTCTGTTAATACAGGACTAGTAAAGGTCTGTTAATACAGGACTAGTAAAGGTATGTTAATACAGGACTGTAAAGGTCTGTTAATACAGGACTAGTAATACAGGACTAGTAAAGGTCTGTTAATACAGGACTAGTAAAGGTCTGTTAATACAGGACTAGTAATACAGGACTAGTAAAGATCTGTTAATACAGGACTAGTAAAGGTCTGTTAATACAGGACTAGTAAAGGTCTGTTAATACAGGACTAGTAAAGGTCTGTTAATACAGGACTAGTAAAGGTATGTTAATACAGGACTAGTAAAGGTCTGTTAATACAGGACTAGTAAAGGTCTGTTAATACAGGACTAGTAAAGGTCTGTTAATACTGGACTAGTAAAGGTCTGGTAATACAGGACTAGTAGAGGTTCAGCGTTACAGACGTCTATATAGGTTTTCTTCTAAGAGTGTACACTACCACATAAGTTTTAACAGATAAGCAAGTTGGAGTCTGCTATTGGACCAGGTCTCTCTTGTAAAAGAGATGTTATCTCAATGAGAAAAGCCTGCATAAAATGTTTTTTAAGTTAGCATACACTCTCTCTCTCTCTCCACAGAAAGAAGAGCAATGCATTTCTTAAAGGCGTCTACGCACTGCAGAAGGAACACGTCAGAGCTTCTCCTGTCCTGCAACATTGCACATTTTACCAGTACTAGTTACTCACAGTGAGAAACGCTGTTCAGTCTTGAAGGAACACACTCCGGATATGTACAGCAACTATGTCCAACTCCTGTACTAGACTCTAATATACCTGGATTACTGATGCCCCACTACAGCTAGCAGAGTTACCTGTCTCTATCTGCTGGTTAGGCCTATTTACTGTAAATCTCTGAATGCGTCTTCCTCTCGGAGATACACAGAATGCTTTACACAATGTTTCTCCATGCTCGTGTGTGAGCGTGTGACAGTCCAGTTATTTGGCTTGGTGCTGAACCTGAGTAGGCGTGAACATGTTTGACAAGCTGCAGCCTGTACACACACACAGGGATGGAACTCATGATCAAGATCAACTCTCCTTCCGTGGCCTCCAATTGCTCTTAAATACAAGTAAAACTAAATGCATGCTCTTCAACCGATCGCTACCTGCACCTGCCCGCCTGTCCAACATCACTACTCTGGACGGCTCTGACTTAGAATACGTGGACAACTACAAATACTTAGGTGTCTGGTTAGACTGTAAACTCTCCTTCCAGACCCATATCAAACATCTCCAATCCAAAGTTAAATCTAGAATTGGCTTCCTATTTCGCAACAAAGCATCCTTCACTCATGCTGCCAAACATACCCTTGTAAAACTGACCATCCTACCAATCCTCGACTTTGGCGATGTCATTTACAAAATAGCCTCCAATACCCTACTCAACAAATTGGATGCAGTCTATCACAGTGCAATCCGTTTTGTCACCAAAGCCCCATATACTACCCACCATTGCGACCTGTACGCTCTCGTTGGCTGGCCCTCGCTTCATACTCGTCGCCAAACCCACTGGCTCCATGTCATCTACAAGACCCTGCTAGGTAAAGTCCCCCTTATCTCAGCTCGCTGGTCACCATAGCATCTCCCACCTGTAGCACACGCTCCAGCAGGTATATCTCTCTAGTCACCCCCAAAACCAATTCTTTCTTTGGCCGCCTCTCCTTCCAGTTCTCTGCTGCCAATGACTGGAACGAACTACAAAAATCTCTGAAACTGGAAACACTTATCTCCCTCACTAGCTTTAAGCACCAACTGTCAGAGCAGCTCACAGATTACTGCACCTGTACATAGCCCACCTATAATTTAGCCCAGACAACTACCTCTTTCCCAACTGTATTTAATTTTAATTTATTTATTTATTTTGCTCCTTTGCACCCCATTATTTTTATTTCTACTTTGCACATTCTTCCATTGCAAAACTACCATTCCAGTGTTTTACTTGCTATATTGTATTTACTTTGCCACCATGGCCTATTTTGCCTTTACCTCCCTTCTCACCTCATTTGCTCACATTGTATATAGACTTGTTTATACTGTATTATTGACTGTATGTTTGTTTTACTCCATGTGTAACTCTGTGTCATTGTATCTGTCGAACTGCTTTGCTTTATCTTGGCCAGGTCGCAATTGTAAATGAGAACTTGTTCTCAACTTGCCTACCTGGTTAAATAAAGGTGAAATAAAATAAATAAATAAATAAAATGTACCCACTGTACACACACACAGGGATGGAACTCATGATCAAGATGTACCTACTGTACACACACACAGGGATGGAACTCATGATCAAGATGTGCCTACTGTACCTGCTCAGTATTTAGCTATGACTTGCTCAGTATTTAGCTATGACCTGCTCAGTATTTAGCTATGGCCTGCTCAGTATTTAGCTATGACCTGCTCAGTATTTAGCTATGACCTGCTCAGTATTTAGCTATGGCCTGCTCAGTATTTAGCTATGACCTGCTCAGTATTTAGCTATGACCTGCTCAGTATTTAGCTATGACCTGCTCAGTATTTAGCTATGGCCTGCTCAGTATTTAGCTATGACCTGCTCAGTATTTAGCTATGGCCTGCTCAGTATTTAGCTATGACCTGCTCAGTATTTAGCTATGACCTGCTCAGTATTTAGCTATGGCCTGCTCAGTATTTAGCAATGGCCTGCTCAGTATTTAGCTATGACCTGCTCAGTATTTAGCTATGACCTGCTCAGTATTTAGCTATGACCTGCTCAGTATTTAGCTATGACCTGCTCAGTATTTAGCTTTGGCCTGCTCAGTATTTAGCTATGACCTGCTCAGTATTTAGCTATGACCTGCTCAGTATTTAGCTATGACCTGCTCAGTATTTAGCTATGGCCTGCTCAGTATTTAGCTATGACCTGCTCAGTATTTAGCTATGACCTGCTCAGTATTTAGCTATGACCTGCTCAGTATTTAGCTATGACCTGCTCAGTATTTAGCTATGACCTGCTCAGTATTTAGCTATGACCTGCTCAGTATTTAGCTATGACCTGCTCAGTATTTAGCTATGACCTGCTCAGTATTTAGCTATGACCTGCTCAGTATTTAGCTATGACCTGCTCAGTATTTAGCTATGACCTGCTCAGTATTTAGCTATGACCCTCTCAGTCTTCTGGAAAGTACAAGTTGCCACTTCGGATTCAATAACTCATTATTCACTTTGTTTGGTTAATGATCCATGTGAATGTATCAATTATGGCAATTATATTGTTTTATATGATACGCTTTGTTAACTATCATTTGTTAGTAATCACTAATATTCACAATATTAAATGAACTACCCCCACCCTGTTGAATCTGCTAGATGTGTACAGTACCTGTACCTCTATAATCATACAAGTTGATGTTTGTTGTTTGTCTAAAGTCAATACAAAAAAAAACTCTCTCACAGATCTCAACTGTCTGTCTGTCTGTCTGTCTGTCTGTCTGTCTGTCTGTCTGTCTGTCTGTCTGTCTGTCTGTCTGTCTGTCTGTCTGTCTGTCTGTCTGTCTGTCTGTCTGTCTGTCTGTCTGTCTACAGCTCAACAGGCAGACAGCTCAACAGACAGACAGTTCAACAGACAGACAGATCAACAGACAGACAGTTCAACAGACAGTTCAACAGACAGACAGTTCAACAGACAGACAGCTCAACAGACAGACAGCTCAACAGACAGACAGCTCAACAGACAGACAGTTCAACAGACAGACAGATCAACAGACAGACAGTTCAACAGACAGACAGATCAACAGACAGACAGATCAACAGACAGACAGATCAACAGACAGACAGTTAAACAGACAGACAGTTCAACAGACAGACAGATCAACAGACAGACAGATCAACAGACAGTTAAACAGACAGACAGATCAACAGACAGACAGCTCAACAGACAGACAGTTAAACAGACAGACAGCTCAACAGACAGACAGATCAACAGAGAGAAATATGAATAATAAACGATTGAGGGAATTTCACTGGGGTAAAATAAATCTGTAGCCGTGGATCTTCAATGACGGTGTGTGTTTGTGTGTGTGCATGTGTGTGTCTAAGGGGAGGGATGCTTTCTCACTATGAGGTCAGTGATAACCTACCTGAAGTTTTTTTAGTTATTGTGACACATCAAGTAAATAAAAAACATGTATTTGCCAGGACCCAGTTTCAAGCCAGACCCATCAGAAATCAATCACAACCTACAGTAGGCTGCGACGCACAAGGAATCAATCACAACCTACAGTAGGCTGCGACCCACAAGGAATCAATCACAACCTACAGTAGGCTGCGACCCACAAGGAATCAACTCAAACCAGGAGTGAGTCCCAAACCACCATTTGGAAAACACTGCTCCATTTCACGTACACATAACTACTCTCCACATCTGACACACACATGAGCAGGGACAGGGACAGGGACAGGGACAGGGACAGGGTAAGGGACAGGGACAGGGACAGGAGCGGGGCAGGGACAGGGACAGGAGCGGGGCAGGGGCAGGGACAGGGACAGGGACAGGGACAGGGGCAGGGACAGGGACAGGGGCAGGGACAGGGACAGGGACAGGGACAGGGTAAGGGACAGGGACAGGGACAGGGACAGGAGCAGGGCAGGGACAGGGACAGGGACAGGGACAGGGACAGGAGCGGGGCAGGGACAGGGACAGGGACAGGGACAGGGGCAGGGGCAGGGGCAGGGACAGGGACAGGGACAGGGACAGGGACAGGGACAGGGACAGGGACAGGGACAGGGGAAGGGGCAGGGACAGGGACAGGGACAGGGACAGGGGCAGGGGCAGGGACAGGAGCGGGGCAGGGACAGGGACAGGGACAGGAGCGGGGCAGGGACAGGGACAGGAGCGGGGCAGTGGCAGGGACAGGGACAGGGACAGGGACAGGGGCAGGGGCAGGGACAGGAGCGGGGCAGGGACAGGGACAGGGTAAGGGACAGGGACAGGAGCGGGGCAGGGACAGGGTAAGGGACAGGGACAGGAGCGGGGCAGGGACAGGAGCGGGGCAGGGGCAGGGACAGGGACAGGGACAGGGGCAGGGGCAGGGACAGGGACAGGGACAGGGGCAGGGACAGGGGCAGTGACAGGGGCAGGGGCAGGGACAGGGACAGGGACAGGGACAGGGACAGGGACAGGGACAGGGACAGGGACAGGGTAAGGGACAGGGACAGGGACAGGGACAGGGACAGGGACAGGGACAGGGTAAGGGACAGGGACAGGGACAGGGCAAGCTCACAAATCTGTTTAGGCTTTTATGTGGAAGTAAATTGACAAATGTACAATGACCCAAATGTTGCACCGTTCAACCTTTTCACTCCCCCACCTTTCCCCAATCCATCACAACCCCCAATACACACAAACATTACTATAACCTACTGTACAACCCCCACTACACACAAACATTACTATAACCTACTGTACACTACAACCCCCCACTACACACAAACATTACTGTAACCTACTGTACACTACAACCCCCACTACACACAAACATTACTATAACCTACTGTACACTACAACCCCCCAATACACACAAACATTACTGTAACCTACTGTACACTACAACCCCCACTACACACAAACATTACTATAACCTACAGTACAACCCCCACTACACACAAACATTACTATAACCTACTGTACACTACAACCCCCAATACACACAAACATTACTATAACCTACTGTACACTACAACCCCCCAATACACACAAAAATTACTATAACCTACTGTACACTACAACCACCCAATACACACAAAAATTACTATAACCTACTGTACACTACAACCACCCACTACACACAAACATTACTATAACCTACTGTACACTACAACCACCCACTACACACAAACATTACTATATCCTACTGTACAACCACCCACTACACACAAACATTACTATAACCTACAGTACAACCACCCACTACACACAAACATTACTATAACCTACTGTACACCTCAACCCCCAATACACACAAACATTACTATAACCTACTGTACACTACAACCCCCAATACACACAAACATTACTATAACCTACTGTACAACCCCTCAATACACACAAACATTACTTTAACCTGTGATCACAGGTATAAACATCAACGCTGAGACTCACCTGACTGACTGACGAAAAGCAGAATCATAAAACCAAACCACACATAAAACCTGAATGAACAGATGATGAGATCTTATAAAAGTGCAGTCGGACAGATGGCAGCCTTCCCCCCTCTCTGTGGAATAGAGGCTTGTGTGGGTGGTGAGAGAGGTGAGAAAGTGGGATTAATGTCTCACCTGCTCCAAAAACACAGTGTATTAATGATTGCCTTGAACTTAACCATAACGCCAGGCCGGCTCCCTGCTCTCTGCTCTGGGGCAAAGCTCTGTCAACACACTGGTCCACCTGGATGATTAACCAGTTGTCGGGAGACCCTCTCACCTGTTCACGTTAATATTTCAACTTTATTTGTCCCAGAAGGCAATTGGTTTTGCAGTAAGGAGCACACGAGACACCTGAACACCTTTACAAACACACACACAGACGGATGTTTCAATACACTGGGGTACCAGAGAGGATATCCTACACTGGACAACATTATACAGCTGTTGAGAAGTCATTGATAGTAATCTGACAATGTTTTTCATGTCATTACATTAAGACATGTATAAGGGGATCATAGCTATAGTCAATCAAATTCACGAGTCAAATCAAATGAAATCAAACTGTATTAGTCACATGCTACGAATACAACAGGTGTTCACCTTACAGTGAAATGTTTACTTACGAGCCCCTAAACAACAATGCATTTAAAAATGGCATGGTATAGAAGTCCTGGATGGCAGGAAGCTTGGCCCCAGTGATGTACTGGGCCGTACGCACTACCCTCTGTAGTGCCTTGTGGTCGGAGGCTGAGCAGTTGCCAAACCAGGCAGTAATGCAACCAGTCAGGATGCTCTCGATGGTGCAGCTGTAGAACCTTTTGAGGATCTGAGGACCCATGCCAAATCTTTTCAGTCTCCTGAAGGGGAATAGGTTTTGTCGTGCCCTCTTCACGACTGTCATTGTGTGTTTGGACCATGTTAGTTTGTTGGTGATGTGGACACAAACAAACTTGAAGCTCTCAACCTGCTCCACTACAGCCCTGCTGATGAGAATGGGGGAGTGCTCAGTCCTCCTTTTCCTGTAGTCCATAATCATCTACTTTGTCTTGATCAGGTTGAGGGAGAGGTTGTTGTCCTGGCACAACACGGCCAGGCCTCTGACCCCCTCCCTATATGATGTCTCGTCGTTGTCTGTGATCAGGCCTACCACTGTTGTGTCATCGGCAAACTTAATGATGGTGTTGGAGTTGTGCCTGGCCGTGTAGTCATGAGTGAACAGGGAGTACGGGATGGGACCGAGCACGCACCCCTGAGGGGCCCCTGTTTTGAGGATCAGAATTGCGGATGTGTTGTTACCTACCCTTACCACCTGGGGGTGGTCTGTCAGGAAGTCCAGGATTCAGTTGCAGGGGGAAGTATTTAGTCCCAGGGTCCTTAGCTTATTGATGAGCTTTAAGGGCACTATGATGTTGAGCGCTGAGTTGTAGTCAATGAATAGCATTCTCACGTAGGTGTTCCTTTTGTCCAGGTGGGAAAGGGCAGTGTGGAGTGCAATAGAGATTGCATCATCTGTGGATTTCTCGGGGCGGTATGCAAATTGGAGTGGGTCTAGGGTTTCTGGGATAATGGTGTTGATGTGAGCCATGACCAGCCTTTCAAAGAACTTCATGGCTACAGACATGAGTGCTATGGGTCGGTAGTCAT
>NW_024608094.1:0-5000 GCF_018296145.1 Oncorhynchus tshawytscha
ATCTGGTGCAAAACACAGAGACAGGAACAATCACCCACAAACAGTCCTATCTGGTGCAAAACACAGAGACAGGAACAATCACCCACAAACAGTCCTATCTGGTGCAAAACACAGAGACAGGAACAATCACCCACAAACAGTCCTATCTGGTGCAAAACACAGAGACAGGAACAATCACCCACAAACAGTCCTATCTGGTGCAAAACACAGAGACAGGAACAATCACCCACAAACAGTCCTATCTGGTGCAAAACACAGAGACAGGAACAATCACCCACAAACAGCCCTATCTGGTGCAAAACACAGAGACAGGAACAATCACCCACAAACAGTCCTATCTGGTGCAAAACACAGAGACAGGAACAATCACCCACAAACAGTCCTATCTGGTGCAAACACAGAGACAGGAACAATCACCCACAAACAGTCCTATCTGGTGCAAACACAGAGACAGGAACAATCACCCACAAACAGTCCTATCTGGTGCAAAACACAGAGACAGGAACAATCACCCACAAACAGTCCTATCTGGTGCAAACACAGAGACAGGAACAATCACCCATCTGGTGCAAAAACAGACCTATCTGGTGCAAACACAGAGACAGGAACAATCACCCACAAACAGTCCTATCTGGTGCAAACACAGAGACAGGAACAATCACCCCACAAACAGTCCTATCTGGTGCAAACACAGAGACAGGAACAATCACCCACAAACAGTCCTATCTGGTGCAAACACAGAGACAGGAACAATCACCCACAAACAGTCCTATCTGGTGCAAACACAGAGACAGGAACAATCACCCACAAACACACAGTGAAACCCAGGCTACCTAAATATGGTTCCCAATCAGAGACAATGACTAACACCTGCCTCTGATTGAGAACCATATCAGGCCAAACATAGAAATAGACAAACCAGACACACAACATAGAATGCCCACCCAGCTCACGTCCTGACCAACACTAAAACAAGGAAAACACATACGAACGATGGTCAGAACGTGACAAATATAATATATATATATATATATATAACTAATGTAATATATATTATATATATAACTAATGTAGTATATTATATATGACTAATTTAATATATTATTATATATATATATATATATATAATATATATATATATATATATATATATATATATAACCAATGTAATATATTATATATATTTAACTAATGTAATATATTATATATAACTGATGTAATATATTATATATATAACTAATGTAATATATTATATATAACTAAATTAATATATTATATATATATAACCAATGTAATATATTATATATATATATATATGTAACTAATGTAATATATTATATATAACTAATGTATATATTATATATATATATAATATATTATATATATATATAACTAATGTAATATATTATATATGTATATATTTATATATATAACTAATGTAATATATTATATATAACTAATGTATATATATATATATATAACTAATGTAATATATTATATATATATAACTAATGTAATATATTATATGTATATAACTATATATATATATATATATGTAATATATATATATATAACTAATGTAATATACTATATATATATAACTAATGTAATATATTATATATATAACTAATGTAATAAATTATATATATATATATATATACATATATAACTAATGTAATATATTAGATATATATATATATATATATATAACTAATGTAATAAATGATATATATGTATATATATACATATATAACTAATGTAATATATTAGATATATATATATATATAACTAATGTAATATATTATATATATATAACTATTGTAATATACACAACAACTGAATTATTTCATTAAAGTAAAGTCATGAGAATAACTGCTGGTTAATATATAATGATCAGTAATGGACAGTCACCACCATCATGCGACTTTTAATCATTATTTTACTCTGTTGTTATTCAACCCACATAATGCATAGTGCATTTAATGTTAAAACGAAATGTGATTATTTTTTCATAATCGAACCGAGACCAACCTCAAAAAGCACTAATCGCTCAATACTACTGCATATAGACTCAAAACAGACTCAGAACAGACTCAGAACAGACCGCAGGGTTGTGTCTTTCTGCTCCTCCTCTGTCTCTCTCCTCCAACCTTCTCTTCCTCTGTCACTCTCCTCAACCCTTCTCCTCCTCTGTCTCTCTTCTCTGTCTCTCTCCTCCAACCTTCTCTCCTCCTCCTCCATCTCTCTCCTCCAACCTCCCTCCTCCTCCTCCTCATCTGTCTCTCTCCTCCAACCTCCATCTCTCTCCTCCAACCTCCTCTCTCCTCCATCCTCCTCTCTCTCCTCCAACCTTCTCCTCCTCCTCTGTCTCTCTCCTCCAACCTTCTCCTCCTCTGTCTCTCTCCTCCAACCTTCTCCTCCTCTGTCTCTCTCCTCCAACCTTCTCCTCCTCCTCCATCTCTCTCCTCCAAGCTTCTCCTCCTCTGTCTCTCTCCTCCAACCTTCTCCTCCTCTGTCTCTCTCCTCCAACCTTCTCCTTCTCCTCCTCTGTCTCTCTCCTCCAACTCTCTCCTCCTCCGTCACTCTCCTCTAAACTTTATGGATGGTCACCTCACATCATCTGGTTCTGTTTGTCTTTTTAATCACAACTCTGTGCTGTTCATTAAAGCCTTAAAGATCTTTAAAAGAGGACATCTCTAATTAAAGTGATTAATCTGTTTCCTCTCAGAGTCTCAGGCTGTTTGAAGTTCACACAGCGATTGGTTTCATGAAGACAGACTTGTGGCTTCCATTAAATAGGACAGCTAATATGCTAGACATTTTGTAGTGTGGCAGAATAACAAAGACTAAATTCAATAACTTTGAGTTCAATGTTTGGACCAAAGAAGAATGTGCTTTTCTACAACAGTAGGTCAACAATGCATCTCTAAATCAGATCTTTCTTCTTCTAGTCTTGAATGACTTCCTGTTGTTATTTTTCTTCTTCTATGATATAATGGCAGTCCTCAACTTTCTGTTGTTTTAAAAGAGAGAAGCTCCTTCCACATCAATCAGCCAATCAGAGGTCATTAAACTGGTCATCTGACCCCGTTGTTTCAGTAGGAGGAAATATCTGCACGTCAACCCAACTGGGGCTGCTTCCCAAATGGAACTCTACTACCGACATGGAACAGAGCTGCTTAGAGCCCTGGTCTAAAGTAGTGCACTATATATAGGGAATAGGGTGCCATAGGGCCCTGGTCTAAAGTAGTGCACTATATATAGGGAACAGGGTGCCATAGGGCCCTGGTCTAAAGTAGTGCACTATATAGGGAAAATGGTGCCATATGGCTCTGGTCTGAAGTAGTGCACTATATAGGGAATAGGGTGTCATAGTGCTCTGGTCTAAAGTAGTGCACTATATAGAGAATAGGGTGCCATTTGGGACAGAAAAATAGCTGACTGGACGACTGGAGGAGGTTAATACAGGAAACCATCTGTTGAATGTTTGTGACTCACTAGCAGCTCTGAGACAGAGAAGAAGAAGGGAGAAGGGTCCATCTTCATTATAAGTTGTTTTGGGGACGAGGGGAAATTACATCACAGCTCTGAGACAGAGAATCGGGAGAAGGGAGAAGGGTCCATCTTCATTATAAGTTGTTTTGGGAACGAAGGGAAATGACATCTGTGGTCTGTGGTGGAGTAGAGATGGTAGATGGTGGTCTGTGGTGGAGTAGAGATGGTAGGTGGTGGTGTAGAGATGGTAGGTGGTGGTCTGTGGTGGTGTAGAGATGGTAGGTGTTGGTCTGTGGTGGAGTAGAGATGGTAGGTGGTGGCATGTGGTGGAGTAGAGATGGTAGGGGGTGGTCTGTGGTGGAGTAGAGATGGTAGGTGGTGGTCTGTGGTGGAGTAGAGATGGTAGGTGGTGGTCTGTGGTGGGGTAGAGATGGTAGGTGGTGGTCTGTGGTGGTGGAATAAGTTGTTTTGGGGATGAGAGGAAATGAAATGGTAGGTTGTGGTCTGTGGTGTAGAGATGGTAGATGGTGGTGTAGAGATGGTAGTGGTAGTCTGTGGTGGGTAGAGATGGAGATAGAGATGGTAGGTGGTGGTCTGTGGTGGAGTAGAGATGGTAGATGGTGGAGTAGAGATGGTAGGTGGTGGTCTGTGGTGGAGTAGAGATGGTAGATGTAGATGGTGTAGAGATGGTAGGTGGTGGTAGAGATGGTAGGTGGTGGTCTGTGCTGGAGTAGAGATGGTAGATGGTGGTGTAGAGATGGTAGGTGGTGGTCTGTGGTGGAGTAGAGATGGTAGATGGTGGAGTAGAGATGGTAGGTGGTGGTCTGTGGTGGAGTAGAGATGGTAGAGAGATGGTAGAGATGGTAGGTGGTGGTCTGTGGTGGAGTAGAGATGGTAGGTGGAGAGGTGGTGGTCTGTGGTGGGTAGAGATGGTAGGGGGTGGTCTGTGGTAGTAGAGATGGTAGGTGGTGGTCTGTGGTGGAGTAGAGATGGTAGGTGGTGGATGGTGGAGTAGAGATGGTAGGTGGTGGTCTGTGGTGGTGGAATAAGTTGTTTTGGGGATGAGAGGAAATGAGATGGTAGGTTGTGGTCTGTGGTGGAGTAGAGATGGTAGATGGTGGTGTAGAGATGGTAGGTGGTAGTCTGTGGTGGAGTAGAGATGGTAGATGGTGGTGTAGAGATGGTAGGTGGTGGTCTGTGGTGGAGTAGAGATGGTAGATGGTGGTGTAGAGATGGTAGGTGGTGGTCCATGGTGGAGTAGAGATGGTAGATGGTGGAGTAGAGATGGTAGGTGGTGGTCTGTGGTGGAGTAGAGATGGTAGATGGTGGTGTAGTGATGGTAGGTGGTGGTCTGTGGTGGAGTAGAGATGGTAGATGGTGGTCTGTGGTGGAGTAGAGATGGTATGGTGGATAGAGATGGAGGTTGGGGTCTGTGGTGGTGTAGAGATGGTAGGTGGTGGTCTGTGGTGGAGTAGAGATGGTAGGTGGTGGTCTGTGGAGTAGAG
>NW_024608094.1:17500-48803 GCF_018296145.1 Oncorhynchus tshawytscha
GACTGGTCTCTATAGCCAGACTGTCCTCTCTGGGCAGCCAGGTTTGTCTGTGACGACTGGTCTCTATAGCCAGACTGTCCTCTCTGGGCAGCCAGGTTTGTCTGTGACGACTGGTCTCTATAGCCAGACTGTCCTCTCTGGGCAGCCAGGTCTGTCTGTGACGAATGGTCTCTATAGCCAGACTGTCCTCTCTGGGCAGCCAGGTCTGTCTGTGACGAATGGTCTCTATAGCCAGACTGTGCTCACTGAGTCCGTACCTAGTCAGTGTTTTCTATCAGTCACAGTGGTCAGATAGTCTGCCACCATGTACTGGCGGTTTAGAGCATTGAAGTCTATTTGATTTGTTGTTGGGTCTTTCCAATAGATGATATATTTTTGTTTTTGCTTTGTGATGATTTGGTTGGGCCAGATTTTCTGAGTGTTGTCCTGAGGCTCCATGGGGTTGGTTTGGGTTAGAACTGAGCCTCAGAACCAGCTGGCTGAGTGTTGTCCTGAGGCTCCATGGGGTTGGTTTGGGTTAGTGAACTGAGCCTCAGAACCAGCTGGCTGAGTGCTGTCCTGAGTCTCCATGGGGTTGGTTTGGGTTAGTCTGAGCCTCAGAACCAGCTGGCTGAGTGCTGTCCTGAGGCTCCATGGGGTTGGTTTGGGTTAGTGAATGGAGCCTCAGAACCAGCTGGCTGAGTGCTGTCCTGAGTCTCTATGGGGTTGGTTTGGGTTAGTGAACTGAGCCTCAGAACCAGCTGGCTGAGTGCTGTCCTGAGGCTCCATGGGGTCTGGTTTGGGGTTGGTTAGTGAACTGAGCCTCAGAACCAGCTGGCTGAGTGCTGTCCTGAGGCTCCATGGGGTTGGTTTGGGTTAGTGAACTGAGCCTCAGAACCAGCTGGCTGAGTGTTGTCCTGAGGCTCCATGGGGTTGGTTTGGGTTAGTGAACTGAGCCTCAGAACCAGCTGGCTGAGTGCTGTCCTGAGGCTCCATGGGGTTGGTTTGGGTTAGTGAACTGAGCCTCAGAACCAGCTGGCTGACTGCTGTCCTGAGGCTCCATGGGGTTGGTTTGGGTTAGTGAACTGAGCCTCAGAACCAGCTGGCTGAGTGCTGTCCTGAGGCTCTATGGGGTTGATTTGGGTTAGTGAACTGAGCCTGGGTACCAGCTGGCTGAGTGCTGTCCTGAGTCTCTATGGGGTTGGTTTGGGTTAGTGAACTGAGCCTCAGAACCAGCTGGCTGAGTGCTGTCCTGAGGCTCCATGGGGTTGGTTTGGGTTAGTGAATGGAGCCTCAGAACCAGCTGGCTGAGTGCTGTCCTGAGTCTCCATGGGGTTGGTTTGGGTTAGTGAACTGAGCCTCAGAACCAGCTGGCTGAGTGCTGTCCTGAGGCTCCATGGGGTTGGTTTGGGTTAGTGAACTGAGCCTCAGAACCAGCTGGCTGAGTGCTGTCCTGAGGCTCCATGGGGTTGGTTTGGGTTAGTGAATGGAGCCTCAGAACCAGCTGGCTGAGTGCTGTCCTGAGTCTCTATGGGGTTGGTTTGGGTTAGTGAACTGAGCCTCAGAACCAGCTGGCTGAGTGCTGTCCTGAGGCTCCATGGGGTTGGTTTGGGTTAGTGAACTGAGCCTCAGAACCAGCTGGCTGAGTGCTGTCCTGAGGCTCCATGGGGTTGGTTTGGGTTAGTGAACTGAGCCTCAGAACCAGCTGGCTGAGTGCTGTCCTGAGGCTCTATGGGGTTGGTTTGGGTTAGTGAACTGAGCCTCAGAACCAGCTGGCTGAGTGCTGTCCTGAGGCTCCATGGGGTTGGTTTGGGTTAGTGAACTGAGCCTCAGAACCAGCTGGCTGACTGCTGTCCTGAGGCTCCATGGGGTTGGTTTGGGTTAGTGAACTGAGCCTCAGAACCAGCTGGCTGAGTGTTGTCCTGAGGCTCTATGGGATTGGTTTGAGCCTCAGAACCAGCTGGCTGAGGGGACTCTCTCTCTTGTTTCATCTCTTGACATTGTAGAGCTGTGTGATGGAATGTTTTGTGGTCACTTGTTTTAGGTGGTTGTGTTTGAATGAGGAGGGGGTCTCGGCCCAGTTCTGCTCTACATCAGTTATTTGGAGTTATTCTTTGCACTTCCAGGACCGTCTTGCAAAACGCTTCATTCAGTATTTCAACTGGATGTTGGTCCCATTTCATACCTTCCTTGTTAAAGAGCGAACCCCTCACTTCACTGCCATATAGTGGACCCCACACTGCCATATAGTGGACCCCACACTGCCATATAGTGGACCCCTCACTGCCATATAGTGGACCCCACACTGCCATATAGTGGACCCCACACTGCCATATAGTGGACCCCACACTGCCATATAGTGGACCCCTCACTGCCATATAGTGGACCCCACACTGCCATATAGTGGACCCCACACTGCCATATAGTGGACCCCACACTGCCATATAGTGGACCCATATAGTGGACCCCTCACTGCCATATAGTGGACCCCACACTGCCATATAGTGGACCCCACACTGCCATATAGTGGACCCCACACTGCCATATAGTGGACCCCACACTGCCATATAGTGGACCCATATAGTGGACCACCACTTCACTGCCATATAGTGGACCCCACACTGCCATATAGTGGACCCCACACTGCCATATAGTGGACCCATATAGTGGACCCATATTTCACTGCCATATAGTGGACCCCATATTTCACTGCCATATAGTGGACCCCATACTTCACTGCCATATAGTGGACCCCATACTTCACTGCCATATAGTGGACCCCATACTTCACTGCCATATAGTGGACCCCATACTTCACTGCCATATAGTGGACCCTCACTGCCATATAGTGGACCCCATACTTCACTGCCATATAGTGGACCCCACACTGCCATATAGTGGACCCCTCACTTCACTGCCATATAGTGGACCCCATACTTCACTGCCATATAGTGTACCCCACACTGCCATATAGTGGACCCCATACTTCACTGCCATATAGTGGACCCCATACTTCACTGCCATATAGTGGACCCCACACTCCACTGCCATATAGTGGACCCCACACTCCACTGCCATATAGTGGACCCCACACTCCACCCATATAGTGGACCCCACACTTCACTGCCATATAGTGGACCCCTCAATTCACTACCATATAGTGGACCCCACACTCCACTGCCATATAGTGGACCCCATACTTCACTGCCATATAGTGGACCCCACACTCCACTGCTATATAGTGGACCCCACACTCCACTGCCATATAGTGGACCCCATACTTCACTGCCATATAGTGGAACCCACACTGCCATATAGTGGACCCCATACTTCACTGCCATATAGTGGACCCCACACTGCCGTATAGTGGACCCCACACTGCCATATAGTGGACCCCACACTGCCATATAGTGGACCCCACACTGCCATATAGTGGACCCCTCACTTCACTGCCATATAGTGGACCCCACACTCCACTGCCATATAGTGGACCCCACACTGCAATATAGTGGACCCCACACTGCCATATAGTGGACCCCACACTCCACTGCCATATAGTGGACCCCACACTCCACTGCCATATAGTGGACCCCACACTGCCATATAGTGGACCCATATAGTGGACCCCATACTTCACTGCCATATAGTGGACCCCACACTCCACTGCCATATAGTGGACCCCACACTCCACTGCCATATAGTGGACCCCATACTTCACTGCCATATAGTGGACCCCACACTGCCATACAGTGGACCCATATAGTGGACCCCACACTCCACTGCCATATAGTGGACCCCACACCCACTGCCATATAGTGGAACCCACACTGCCATACTAGTGGACCCCATACTTCACTGCCATATAGTGGACCCCACACTGCCATACAGTGGACCCATATAGTGGACCCCACTCCACTGCCATATAGTGGACCCCACACTGCCATATAGTGGACCCCACACTGCCACTGGCCATATAGTGGACCCCACACTCCACTGCCATATAGTGGACCCCACACTGCCACAGTGGACCCATATAGTGGACCCCACACTCCACTGCCATATAGTGGACCCCTCCACTGCCATACACTGGACCCATATAGTGGACCCCATACTTCACTGCCATATAGTGGACCCCACACTGCCATACAGTGGACCCATATAGTGGACCCCATACTTCACTGCCATATAGTGGACCCCACACTGCCATACAGTGGACCCATATAGTGGACCCCACACTCCACTGCCATATAGAGCACTTGGTTCTATAACCGATTGGAACATTTTGAGACAGATTCTAATTGTAATTTCCTTTGAATGGCACGGAATGCTCTTCTTGCTTTGTCTCTCAGCTCGTTCACAGCCCTGTGACATCTACCTTTGTTGCTGATATTTAGTCCTAGATACGTGTTGTTTTTGGTGTGTTCTAATACATCTGTGTCCAAATAGAATTTATATCTGTCATCCTGTGTTTTGGAATATCATTATGTTCCATTTTTTTTAAATTTCAATTAATGGTCAGAGACCAGGTCTGACAGAACCTGTGATTAACGGTCTGAGCCCAGGTCTGATTAACGGTCAGAGCCCAGGTCTGACAGAACCTGTGATTAACGGTCAGAGCCCAGGTCTGACAGAACCTGTGATTAACGGTCAGAGCCCAGGCCTGACAGAACCTGTGATTAACGGTCAGAGCCCAGGTCTGACAGAACCTGTGGTTAACGGTCAGAGTCCAGGTCTGACAGAACCTGTGATTAACGCTCAGAGCCCAGGTCTGACAGAACCTGTGATTAACGGTCAGAGTCCAGGTCTGACAGAACCTGTGATTAACGGTCAGAGCCCAGGTCTGACAGAACCTGTGATTAACGCTCAGAGCCCAGGTCTGACAGAACCAGTACAGATGATCTAGATGCTGCTGTAACTCCTCCTTAGTGGGAGACAGCAGACCCTCCTTAGTGGGAGACAGCAGACCCTCCTTAGTGGGAGACAGCAGACCCTCCTTCGTGGGAGACAGCAGACCCTCCTTAGTGGGAGACAGCAGACCCTCCTTAGAGGGAGACAGCAGCACCAGGTCCTCTGCGCACAGCAGACACTTGATTTCAGTGTTGTGTACGATGAGACCAGTTGCTGCCGATTCTTCTAATGTTTTTGCCAATTAATGTAGATAAATAAATAAATAGTGTTGGACTTATTGGACAGCCCTGTTTCACTCCCCGTCCCTGAGAGAAGAAGTCTGTTGGCTTGTTGTTAACTCATTACTGTAGATGTTAAATAGTGTTGGACTTATTGGACAGCCCTGTTTCACTCCCCGTCCCTGAGAGAAGAAGTCTGTTGTTAACTCATTCATGTAGATGTTAAATAGTGTTGGGCTTATTGGACAGCCCTGTTTCACTCCCCGTCCCTGAGAGAAGAAGTCTGTTGGCTTGTTGTTAACTCATTACTGTAGATGTTAAATAGTGTTGGACTTATTGGACAGCCCTGTTTCACTGCCCATCCCTGAGAGAAGAGGTCTGTTGTTAACTCATTCATGTAGATGTTAAATAGTGTTGGGCTTATTGGACAGCCCTGTTTCACTCCCCGTCCCTGAGAGAAGAAGTCTGTTGGCTTGTTGTTAACTCATTCATGTAGATGTTAAATAGTGTTGGACTTATTGGGCAGCCCTGTTTCTGTTCGCTTGTTGCTAATTTTAACCACACATTTGTTTTTAGTGTACATCGATTTAATAACATCAGGTGTTTTCCCTCCAATACCACTTTCTATTAGTTTATAAAAAAGACCTTTGTGCCAAATTGAATCAAATTCTTTCTTGAAGTCTACAGAACACGTGTAGATTGTGCCTTTGTTTTGGTGTGCTTGTTTGTCAGTTAGTGTGGAGGGTGGAAATGTGGTCTGTTGTACCATCTTTCTCTCCTCTCTCAATTAAATTTCAATTCAAGGTGCTTTATTGGCATGGGAAACATATGTTAACATTGCCAAAAGCAAGTGAAATAGATAATAAACAAAAGTGAAATTAACAATAAAAAAGTACTTGTTTGTCAGTTAGAGTGTGGAGGGTGGAAATGTGGTCTGTTGAACCATCATTTAAAAACAAATCCAATCTGGCTTCTGCTCAGGATGTTGTGTTCATCAAGGAAATGATGTAGTCTGCTATTTATGATCCTGCAGAGAATTTTTCCCAAGTTGCTGTTAACGCAAATTCCTCTGTAATTATTTCGGTCAAATTTGTCTCTGTTTTTATAGATTGGTGTGATCAATCCCTGGTTCCAAATATCGGGAACATACCTGCAGTGAGGATAATGTTGAAGAGTTTGAGTATAGACAATTTGAATTTGTGGTCTGTATATTTGATCATTTAATTTAATAAAATACCATCAGCCCCACACGTCTTTTGGGTTGGAAAGTGCGTAGTTTTTCCAATAATTCTTCTTCCGTAATTGGGGTATCCACAGGTCTTTGTGGGTTGGAGAGTGCGTAGTTTTTCCAATAATTCTTCTTCTGTAATTGGGGTATCCACAGGTCAGGTTTTTGGGTTGGAGAGTGCGTAGTTTTTCCAATAATTCTTCTTCTGTAACTGGGGTATCCACAGGTCTTTTTGGGTTGGCGAGTGCGTAGTTTTTCCAATAATTCTTCTTTGCAAAGTGATTTCTCCACATATCCCCATTATGGAGAGCCAATTCCTCATGATGAGGTTTGTTTAATTTATTCCAATTCTCCCAGGAGTGGTTTGATTCTATGGATTCCTCATTTACATCCAGCTGTTTTCTAATGAGCTGTTCCTGTTTTGTTCTTAGGGTGTGTTTGTATTGCTTCAGTGTTTCTCCATATTGAAGGGGTGGGGTGGGGGAGGGGTGGTAGGACTCGTTTGGGTGGGTCTGAAGCTGCGCTGCCTGTGGTGGGCATTGAGGTTGGTGGTGCCGTGGCTGGGGGTCCAAAGGGCTGGTCAGGGGTGTTGTCTCGGTGATCTTGAAGGGGTTGATATTGCTCTGCTGTTCCTGGGTTGGTCGGGCAGTGGAAAGGTGGTGAGAGTCTTGGCAGGATGGGGGTGTACAGGTGAACATGGCTGACAGTCCTCGAGGGTGGGGTGGTGGGACTGTCTCCCTGTACAGGTGAACATGGTCATAGAGACGGAGGGGTGGATGGTGGGGACTGTCTCCTGTACAGGTGAACATGGTCATAGAGACGGTCCTGAGGGTGGGGGTGGGGACTGTCTCCCTGTACAGGTGAACATGGTCATAGAGACGGTCCAGATCGAGGGTGGGATGGTGGGGACTGTCTCCTGTACAGGTGAACATGGTCATAGAGACAGTCCAGATCGAGGGTGGGAGGGTGGGACTGTCTCCCTGTACAGGTGAACATGGTCATAGAGACAGTCCAGATCGAGGGTGGGATGTTGGGCACCACACTTTTCTCCTTTTGTGTCTAGGGGAAAGTTTTACTTTCCTCAACAAACTTCCCATTTGAGTCCAGGACGATGTCAGTCAGTGTGTGTTCTGGACTGGAGAGGGTAGAGGGGGGGGCTGGTGGGTGTTGGAGCTGGGGTGTGGCTGGTCTGTTATGGACTGGAGGGGGTAGAGGGGGCTGGTGGGTGTTGGAGCTGGGGTGTGGCTGGTCTGTTGATTGACTGGAGGGGGTAGAGGGGGGGCTGGTTGGTGTTGGAGCTGGGGTGTGGCTGATCTGTTCAAATCAAATCAAATGTATTTATATAGCCCTTCGTACATCAGCTGATGTCTCAAAATGCTGTACAGAAACCCAGCCTAAAACACCAAACAGCAAGCAATGCAGGTGTAGAAGCACCTAGAAAAGCCTAAACCTAGGAAGAAACCTAGAGAGGAACCAGGCTATGTGGGGTGGCCAGTCCTCTTCTGGCTGTGCTGGGTGGAGATTATAACAGAACATGGCCAAGATGTTCAAATGTTCATAAATGAACAGCATGGTCAAATAATAATAATCACAGGCAGAACAGTTGAATCTGGAGCAGCAGCACGGCCAGGGGTGGACTGGGGACAGCAAGGAGTCATCATGCCAGGTAGTCCTGAGGCATGGTCCTAGGGCTCAGGTCCTCCGAGAGAAAAAAAAGAGAGAAAGAGAGAATTAGAGAGAGCATACTTAAATTCACACAGGACACCAGATAGGACAGGAGAAGTACTCCAGATATAACAAACTGACCCTAGCCCCCGACACATAAACTACTGCAGCATAAATACTGGAGGCTGAGACAGGAGGGGTCAGGAGACACTGTGGCCCCATCTGATGATACCCCCGGACAGAACCAAACAGGAAGGATATAACCTCACCCACTTTGCCAAAGCACAGCCCCCACACCTGGCTGGTTGAGCTGGGCTCCTCTGCAGTGTGAGGGCAGGTTATAGAGTGGTGATCTAGCTGCTCCTGCAGCCGGTCCTCTGTCCTCTTTCTCTCCTGCAGACGGTCCTCTGTCCTCTTTCTCTCCTGCAGCTCCTCTCTTAGTGTGGTCAGATCATTATTACTGCTTTGTTAGATCAGCCAGCTCTCTCACCTCCTGTGTTAGATCAGTCAGCTTTCTTACCTCCTGTGTTAGATCAGTCAGCTCTCTCACCTCCTGTGTTAGATCAGTCAGCTCTCTCACCTCCTTTGTTAGATCAGTCAGCTCTCTCACCTCCTCTAAGGTGTAGATGTCTGGTGGCTGTTTACACCTTGAGCTCCTCTAAGGATGTCTGGAGCTCCTCTCTAAGGATGTCTGGTTGCTGTTTACACCTTGGTTAGGAGCTCCTCTAAGGATGTCTGGTTGCTGTTTACACCTTGGTTAGGAGCTCCTCTAAGGATGTCTGTTGCTGTTTGCTGTTTACACCTTGGTTAGGAACTCCTCTAAGGATGTCTGGTGGCTGTTTACACCTTGGTTAGGAGCTCCTCTAAGGTGTGGATGTCTGGTGGCTGTTTGCTCACGCTCTCCCTCAGCAGGACAACCTCCTCCCCCTCCAGTTTAGTGAACTCATCCCTCATGGCAGCCATGGTGGTGAGGAGGGCCTGAGTCTGCGCTGCACTGAGGGGGGTCGGTCTCGTCCTGGGGCATGTCCTCCACTATGGTGGGAAGCGAGGTGCTGGATGTGCCTTTTTGGGTGGGGAGAGTAGGGGCTAGGGTGGTGCTGGTGGGAGGACATGTCACTGCTGGTGTCCTTCTCTCTCTCTGCTCTCTCCTTAATTGGTCTGAAAGTCTGTTTCAAACAGCCTAAGGTTACCATGCACCATGACAGTCCCAGTCTTGTAGAGGTTGGTTGTTATCACGGTGCTGTCAGGGTCATCTGTCTCTTTGACTTTGACCTTCCACCCATTACAGATTCCCTCTTTCTTTATGGATGGGCAGTGAGAGCAGACTGCTGAGCGCCAGGCATTTGGCTGCTCAGTGAGGAAGATGAGATTACTCACGTTTTGTAGAGGTCTGTGAAAAAGGGTTTCTGGCCTCCCCTTTAGTAGTGTCTGTGAAAAAGGGTCTGGAAAAAGCCCCCTTTAGTAGTGTCTGTGAAAAAGGGTTTCTGGCCCCCCTTTAGTAGTGTCTGTGAAAAGGGTTTCTGGCCCCCCTTTAGATGACTTTAGGGTTAGGGTTCCCATTTGGGAACGATCCCTTCCTGATGACGTTAACTGGGACGTGGCGCATGGAATGCAAAAATATTCTTAGAAATATTTAACCTCCACACATTAACAAGTCCAATAGCTCAAATGAAAGATAAACACCTTGTTCATCTAGCCAGCAAGTCAGATTTCTAAAATGTTTTACGGCGAAAACATAGCACATATTTATGTCAAACCACCACCAAAGACACAGCTAATTTGAATAGCCACGTTGAACAAAATATGCAATCAACAACCGCAGGATTAAAAGAAAAATAATGAACTAACCTTTTGAAAATCTTCATCAGATGACAGTAATAGGACATGTTACACAGTACATTTATGTTTTTTTCAATAATATGCCATTTATATCCATAAATCTCTGTTTACAATGACGCCATGTTCAAAAAATGCTGCTCAAATGTCCGGAGAAATGATGATATCTGCCGGAGCTAACGTCAGATAACAAGCAATACACATCATAAACTTTGACTAAATATACATGTTCTACATATAGTTAGAAAGATACACTTCTTCTTAATGCAACCGCTGTGTTACATTTATTTTTAACGTTACAGAATTCGTTCACTAGGCTATAATATGAGACGGCGCTCAGAAATTAGCATTATGTCTCCTCTATCTCGGAGTCCACAGAAACCCATAATTAACACATAAATATTCCCTTACCTTTGATGTTCTTCGATCAGAAGACGTGGAAGGAGTTCTACTTACCAAAAACCGCGTTTGGTTTTCAAGTCTGTGTCTTTAGGTTATCAAACACGACAAATTCCGGTCGAAATGCAGCCAAAATTCTAGTGGATGCGCATCAAAACTTCAAAATTACATATTATATGTCGACTAAACTGGTCAAACTAAGTGCAGAATCAAACTTTAGCATGTTCTAAACATGCCAAACAATCCTTAGCGTGAACAGACAAACCTACATCGTTTGGTGAGTCTTGGAACAAAGAGAGCTCCGGACCCGAGGCGCGCATGAAAGTACATGTATTTTCGCGTGACCCGGAGGTTTCAGCCCGCCAAAACTCGAGGGAGCGCGCGATTCTACAATGACAGGCCCCACTGAAAGGGGACATCGCGCTGAAGAGATAGGGACTGTTCCCAGATCTGTAGCTGTTTGGGAAGGGTGGGGGCGATGACGTCAAAGTTGTCCCAACTTTTCTGTTGCCAAGAGAGAGTTTGGGAGAATGGCTGCCCTGAGAGTTCTGCTTTACATAGAGACATAATTTAAACGGTTTTAGAAGCTTTAGAGTGTTTTCTATTCAATAATAATTATTATATGCATATATTAGCAATTTTTGACAGATTTTTTTTCTGTTTACTATGGGCACGCAATTCCTCCAAAGGGGGCAGTAGTCAGCCCTATCTTGAGTGTCTGTGTAAAAGCTTTCCTCGTTGTGTCATTTTGTGGCCTCTGGAGGGTAGAGAATGGATTCAGTGCTGATGGGGGACATGGTGCCTGTGGGCTCTGCTACTACTGCTGCTCTGTCCTGGTGCCCCGTTGCCATAGCAACCAGGCTGTTTGTCTGCTGCTGTTGCTAGCTAGCTCTAATTTAGCTAAAAAATAAAACAGAAAAAAGAGTGACAAATCTTCAACACAAAACCCCAGAGGATATGTTTAAAGTTAGTTTTTGGTTTACTCACTCAGTTTGGTCGTTTAATGTCGTTGTATTAACTTCCCTTTGCTAGGTTTGTTCTAGGTCATTTTTTAGCTAGTTAGCCTGCTGGCTAGGTTTGTTGTAGCTCATTTTTAGCTTGTTAGCCTGCTGGCTAGGTTGTTGTTGTGTAGTTAACGTTAGCTAGCTAGAGTCAAAATTTGAGGCGCAAAGTTACTTTTTTCCTGTTCTGATTGAATTGAGTTGTTGATCATCACTTCTTGTCTGGAATGATTTTTTTTAGATTTGAATGTTTATCTCATTCTAAAAAATAAATAAAAAACATGAAATATAACAGGAGCTCATGTTGAGCATGTCGGTAGCTCTCTCTGTCTGTCTCTCTGTCTGTCTCTCTCTGTCTGTCTGTCTGTCTGTCTGTCTGTCTGTCTGTCTGTCTGTCTGTCTGTCTGTCTGTCTGTCTGTCTGTCTGTCTGTCTGTCTGTCTGTCTGTCTGTCTGTCTGTCTGTCTGTCTGTCTGTCTGTCTGTCTGTCTGTCTGTCTGTCTGTCTGTCTGTCTGTCTGTCTGCTCCTGTTGAGGTGTGTCTGTCTGTATCCCAAATTTCATGCATATTCCCATAGGGCTCTGTTCAAAATTAGTGCACTTTGTAAGGAATAGGGTGCCATTTGGGACACAGCGCCCCGTGTCAGTTTCTCCTAGTGATTTATAGGACAAAGATGAAACATGTTGGTTCCAACAGAAAATCAAGGCAAATTCCATGACCATTATCACACCTCAGCGTTTGTTTTGATGGTCAGATTGTCATGTGCTTTCCTGTGTAGGATTTGTGCGTAAAACATGAGGTTCAACGTGACCCAAGCCTGCACATACACACGCACACAGGAGTTCTGCAGATTGGGGCGTCGGTTACACACGTGATGCTTGAGGAGAGAGAGAAAGAGGGAGTGTTTCAGAAAGAAGAGAGGTCCAAGTTGACTTCTCTCTCCGTCCCAAAATGACACAAACAGGAAGAGAGGACAGAAGGCTGTTGGTGTCGTCAGCCCTTTTCACTTCTCCTTTTCCCAGAGCGGCCCTCTGCAGGGAGAGGAGTGGAGGGAGGAGAGGATAGAGGAGGAGAGGAGAGCAGGGGATGAGAGGGGAGGAGGAGAGGAGATGAGAGGGGAGGAGGAGAGGAGAATAGCAGTTAGTATGCCATCATCACTTTTGGACCACAAGCAACAGGAACAGAAACAACCATGTTTCTCTCTCTGTCTCACTCTTTCTCTCTCTGTCTCTCTGTCTCTCTGTCTCTCTCTCTCTCTCTGTCTCTCTGTCTCTCTGTCTCTGTCTCTCTCTCTCTCTGTCTCTCTGTCTCTGTCTCTCTCTCTCTCTCTGTCTCTGTCTCTCTCTCTCTATCTGGCTCTCTGGCTCTTTATCTCCCTTTCTCTGTCTTCTCTCTCAATTCAATTCAATTTAAGAGCTTTATTGACATGGGAATCATATGTTAACATTGCCAAAGCAAGTGAAGTAGATAATAAACAAGAGTGAAATAAACAGTACAAATTAACATCAAACATTAAATTCACAAAAATTCCAAAAGAATATAGACATTTCAAATGTTCTCTCTCTCTCTCTCTCTCTCGCTCTTTTTTTTCTCTCTCTGTCTGTCAGCAGGTCAGAGGTGAATTAATGAAAAGCTGTCACAGGTCAGAGGTCAGTTAATGAAAAGCTGTCAGCAGGTCAGAGGTCAATTAATGAAAAGCTGTCACAGGTCAGAGGTCACTTAATGAAAAGCTGTCAGCCGGCCAGAGACATCAGAGAAAGCAGAGTGACTCTTCCTTATTTCATAACAGATTTTTGAAGTTTTTCAAAAGACAAACACCCAGTTCCTCTGGAACAATCTGTCCTATCAAAACCCCTCTCTTCTGTCCTGTTCATGACATCAGCAGGGGAAGTGTGTTGGATGGACAGAGGAGGGGATTACAGACTGGCTGAGTGACTGACTGACTGACTGGCTGATGGTTGACTGACTGATGGTTGACTGACTGACTGACTGACTGACTGGCTGGCTGGCTGACTGGCTGACTGGCTGACTTACTGACTGGCTGATGGTTGACTGACTGATGGTTGACTGACTGACTGACTGACTGACTGACTGACTGACTCTGGCTGACTGGCTGACTGGCTGACTGACTGATGGTTGACTGACTGACTGACTGACTGACTGGCTGGCTGACTGGTTGATTGACTGGCTGGCTGACTGACTGACTGGTTGACTGGCTGGCTGACTGACTGGCTGACTGGCTGACTGACTGGTTGACTGGCTGGCTGACTGGCTGACTGACTGACTGGTTGACTGGCTGACTGACTGACTGGTTGACTGGCTGACTGACTGGTTGACTGACTGGCTGGCTGACTGACTGACTGACTGACTGGCTGACTGGCTGACTGGCTGACTGACTGGCTGACTGGCTGGCTGACTGACTGAGTCAGCATCCCATCCCAGCATCCCAAATGGCATTCCCTATATAGTGCACTACTTTATACCAGAGCCCTATGGCCCTATTAGACCAACCCTACCCTTTCCTATATAGTGCACTACTATAGACCAGAGCCCTATAGAACCCTATTCCCTATATAGTGCACTACTATAGACCAGAGCCCTATAAAACCCTATTCCCTATATAGTGCACTACTTTAGAAGTTCTCCCACTTAAAAAGATGAGAGTGGCCTGTAATTTTCATCATAGGTACACTTCAACTATGACAGACAAAATGAGAAAAAAAAATATCTAGGAAATCAAATTTTTATTTTTAATGAATTTATTTGCATTGGAGCTAGAAACACAAGTATTTCACTACACCTGCAATAACACCTGCTATTCACCTGTATGTGACCAATAACATCTGCTAACCATGTGACCAATAACATCTGCTAACCATGTGACCAATTACATCTGCTAACCATGTGACCAATAACATCTGCTAACCATGTGTATGTTACACCAGACTCTGTATTACACTACTTTAGACCAGACTCTGTAGTGCACTACTTTAGACCAGACTCTGTAGTGCACTACTTTAGACCAGACTCTGTAGTGCACTACTTTAGACCAGACTCTGTAGTACACTACTTTAGACCAGACCTATGGGCTCTGTAGTACACTACTTTAGACCAGACTCTGTAGTGCACTACTTTAGACCAGACTCTGTAGTGCACTACTTTAGACCAGACCAGACTCTGACCAGTGGACTCACTACTTTAGACCAGACTCTGTAGTACACTACTTTAGACCAGACCTATGGGCTCTGTAGTACACTACTTTAGACCAGACTCTGTAGTGCACTACTTTAGACCAGACTCTGTAGTGCACTACTTTAGACCAGACTCTGTAGTGCACTACTTTAGACCAGACTCTGTAGTGCACTACTTTAGACCAGACTCTTAGTGCACTACTTTAGACCAGACTCTGTAGTGCACTATTTTAGACCAGAACTATGGGCTCTGTAGTACACTACTTTAGACCAGACTCTGTAGTGCACTACTTTAGACCAGACTCTGTAGTGCACTACTTTAGACCAGACTCTGTAGTGCACTACTTTAGACCAGAACTACTTTGGGCTCTGTAGTACACTACTTTAGACCAGGCTTATGGGCTCTGTAGTGCACTACTTTAGACCAGGACCTGTAGCTGTAGTGCACTACTTTAGGCTGGGCTCTGTAGTGCACTACTTTAGACCAGACCAGACTTTAGACCAGGCCTATGGGCTCTGTAGTACACTACTTTAGACCAGACCTATGGGCTCTGTAGTGCACTACTTTAGACCAGCCTATGGGCTCTGTAGTGCACTACTTTAGACCAGGCCTATGGGCTCTGTAGTACACTACTTTGACCTATGGGCTCTGTAGTACACTACTTTAGACCAGACTCTATGGGCTCTGTAGTACACTACTTTAGACCAGAACTATGGGCTCTGTAGTACACTACTTTAGAGACCAGGCCTATGGGCTCTGTAGTACACTACTTTAGTACTCTGTACTACTTTAGACCAGGCTCTGTATGGGCTCTGTAGTGCACTACTTTAGACCAGGCTCTGTAGGCACTACTTTGACCAGACTCTGTAGTGCAGTACACTACTTTAGACCAGGCATATGGGCTCTGTAGTGCACTACTTTAGACCAGACCTATGGGCTCTGTAGTGCACTACTTTAGACCAGGCCTATGGGCTCTGTAGTGCACTACTTTAGACCAGACCTATGGGCTCTGTAGACTCTGTACAACTTTAGACCAGGTCTATGGGCTCTGTAGTGCACTACTTTAGACCAGAACTATGGGCTCTGTAGTACACTACTTTAGACCAGGCCTATGGGCTCTGTAGTACACTACTTTAGACCAGGCCTATGGGCTCTGTAGTACACTACTTTAGAGACCAGACTCTGTAGTGCACTACTTTAGACCAGACTCTGTAGTGCACTACTTTAGACCAGACTCTGTGCACTACTTTAGACTCACTACTTTAGACCAGACTCTGTAGTGCACTACTTTAGACCAGACCTATGGGCTCTGTAGTACACTACTTTTTAGACCAGACTCTGTAGTGCACTACTTTAGACCAGACTCTGTAGTGCACTACTTTAGACCAGACTCCAGACTTTAGACCAGACTCTGTAGTGCACTACTTTAGACCAGACTCTGTAGTGCACTACTTTAGACCAGACTCTGTAGTGCACTACTTTAGACCAGACTCTGTAGTGCACTATTTTAGACCAGAACTATGGGCTCTGTAGTACACTACTTTAGACCAGGCTTATGGGCTCTGTAGTGCACTACTTTAGGCTCTGTAGGCACTACTTTGGGCTCTGTAGTGCACTACTTTAGACCAGACCTATGGGCTCTGTAGTACACTACTTTAGACCAGGCCTATGGGCTCTGTAGTGCACTACTTTAGACCAGACCTATGGGCTCTGTAGTGCACTACTTTAGACCATGCCTAGACTCAGTGCACTACTTTAGACCAGACCTGGGCTCTGTAGTGCACTACTTTAGACCAGACCTATGGGCTCTGTAGTGCACTACTTTAGACCAGGCCTATGGGCTCTGTAGTGCACTACTTTAGACCAGGCCTATGGGCTCTGTAGTACACTACTTTAGACCAGGCCTATGGGCTCTGTAGTGCACTACTTTAGACCAGACTCTGTAGTGCACTACTTTAGTCACTACTTTAGACCAGACTCTGTAGTGCACTACTACTTTAGACCAGACTCTGCACTACTTTAGACCAGTACACTACTTTAGACACTACTTTAGACCTATGGGCTCTGTAGTACACTACTTTAGACCAGACTCTGTAGTACACTACTTTAGACCAGACTCTGTAGTACACTACTTTAGACCAGACTCTGTAGTACACTACTTTAGACCAGACTCTGTAGTGCACTACTTTAGACCAGACTCTGTAGTGCACTACTTTAGACCAGACTCTGTAGTACACTACTTTAGACCAGACTCTGTAGTGCACTACTTTAGACCAGCCTACTACTTTAGACCAGGCTCTGTAGTACACTACTTTAGACCAGGCCTATGGGCTCTGTAGTGCACTACTTTAGACCAGACTCTGTAGTGCACTACTTTAGACCAGGCCTACTCTGTAGTACACTACTTTAGACCAGACTCTGTAGTGCACTACTTTAGACCAGACCTATGGGCTCTGTAGTGCACTACTTTAGACCAGGCACTGTAGTGCACTACTTTAGACCAGGCTTATGGGCTCTGTAGTACACTACTTTAGACCAGACTCTGTAGTGCACTACTTTAGACCAGGCCTATGGGCTCTGTAGTACACTACTTTAGACCAGACCTATGGGCTCTGTAGTACACTACTTTAGACCAGACTCTGTAGTACACTACTTTAGACCAGGCCTATGGGCCCTGTAGTACACTACTTTAGACCAGGCCTATGGGCTCTGTAGTGCACTACTTTAGACCAGACTCTGTAGTGCACTACTTTAGACCAGGCCTATGGGCTCTGTAGTACACTACTTTAGACCAGACTCTGTAGTGCACTACTTTAGACCAGGCCCGTTTGGCACTGTAGTACACTACTTTAGACCAGACTCTGTAGTGCACTACTTTAGACCAGGCCTATGGGCTCTGTAGTGCACTACTTTAGACGAGACTCTGTAGTACACTACTTTAGACCAGGCCTATGGGCTCTGTAGTGCACTACTTTAGACCAGACTCTGTAGTGCACTACTTTAGACCAGACTCTGTAGTGCACTACTTTAGACCAGGCCTATGGGCTCTGTAGTACACTACTTTAGACCAGACTCTGTAGTACACTACTTTAGACCAGGCCTATGGGCTCTGTAGTACACTACTTTAGACCAGGCCTATGGGCTCTGTAGTGCACTACTTTAGACCAGACTCTGTAGTACACTACTTTAGACCAGGCCTATGGGCTCTGTAGTGCACTACTTTAGACCAGGCCTATGGGCTCTGTAGTGCACTACTTTAGACCAGACCTATGGGCTCTGTAGTACACTACTTTAGACCAGGCCTATGGGCTCTGTAGTGCACTACTTTAGACCAGACCTATGGGCTCTGTAGTGCACTACTTTAGACCAGGCCTATGGGCTCTGTAGTGCACTACTTTAGACCAGACCTATGGGCTCTGTAGTACACTACTTTAGACCAGGTCTATGGGCTCTGTAGTGCACTACTTTAGACCAGAACTATGGGCTCTGTAGTACACTACTTTAGACCAGGCCTATGGGCTCTGTAGTACACTACTTTAGACCAGGCCTATGGGCTCTGTAGTGCACTACTTTAGACCAGACTCTGTAGTGCACTACTTTAGACCAGACTCTGTAGTGCACTACTTTAGACCAGACTCTGTAGTGCACTACTTTAGACCAGACTCTGTAGTACACTACTTTAGACCAGACCTATGGGCTCTGTAGTACACTACTTTAGACCAGACTCTGTAGTGCACTACTTTAGACCAGACTCTGTAGTGCACTACTTTAGACCAGACTCTGTAGTGCACTACTTTAGACCAGACTCTGTAGTGCACTACTTTAGACCAGACTCTGTAGTGCACTACTTTAGACCAGACTCTGTAGTGCACTACTTTAGACCAGGCCTATGGGCTCTGTAGTACACTACTTTAGACCAGGCCTATGGGCTCTGTAGTGCACTACTTTAGACCAGGCCTATGGGCTCTGTAGTCCACTACTTTAGACCAGGCCTATGGGCTCTGTAGTACACTACTTTAGACCAGGCCTATGGGCTCTGTAGTGCACTACTTTAGACCAGGGCTCTGTAGTGCACTACTTTGGGCTCTGTAGTGCACTACTTTAGACCATGCCTATGGGCTCTGTAGTGCACTACTTTAGACCAGACCTATGGGCTCTGTAGTACACTACTTTAGACCAGGTCTATGGGCTCTGTAGTGCACTACTTTAGACCAGAACTATGGGCTCTGTAGTACACTACTTTAGACCAGGCTCTGTAGTACACTACTTTAGACCAGGCTCTGTAGTACACTACTTTAGACCAGGCCTATGGGCTCTGTAGTACACTACTTTAGACCAGACACTCTAGTACACTACTTTAGACCAGACTCTGTAGTACACTACTTTAGACCAGACTCTGTAGTACACTACTTTAGACCAGACCTATGGGCTCTGTAGTACACTACTTTAGACCAGACTCTGTAGTACACTACTTTAGACCAGACTCTGTAGTACACTACTTTAGACCAGACTCTGTAGTGCACTACTTTAGACCAGACTCTGTAGTACACTACTTTAGACCAGACTCTGTAGTGCACTACTTTAGACCAGACTCTGTAGTGCACTACTTTAGACCAGACTCTGTAGTACACTACTTTAGACCAGACTCTGTAGTGCACTACTTTAGACCAGGCCTATGGGCTCTGTAGTACACTACTTTAGACCAGACTCTGTAGTGCACTACTTTAGACCAGACTCTGTAGTACACTACTTTAGACCAGACTCTGTAGTGCACTACTTTAGACCAGACCTATGGGCTCTGTAGTGCACTACTTTAGACCAGACTCTGTAGTGCACTACTTTAGACCAGGCCTATGGGCTCTGTAGTACCACTACTTTAGACCAGACTCTGTAGTACACTACTTTAGACCAGACCTATGGACTCTGTAGTACCACTACTTTAGACCAGGCCTACTTTGGGCTCTGTAGTACACTACTTTAGACCAGACTCTGTAGTACACTACTTTAGACCAGCCTATGGGCTCTGTAGTACACTACTTTAGACCAGGCCTATGGGCTCTGTAGTACACTACTTTAGACCAGATGGGCTCTGTAGTGCACTACTTTAGACCACTCTGTAGGCCTACTTTAGACCAGGGCTCTGTAGTACACTACTTTAGACCAGACTCTGTAGTGCACTACTTTAGACCAGGCCCGTTTGGCACTGTAGTACACTTTAGACCAGACTCTGTAGTGCACTACTTTAGACCAGGCCTATGGACTCTGTAGTGCACTACTTTAGACCAGACTCTGTAGTACACTACTTTAGACCAGGCCTATGGGCTCTGTAGTGCACTACTTTAGACCAGACCTACTCTGTAGTGCACTACTTTAGACCAGGCTTATAGTGCTACTTTAGACCACTACTTTAGACCAGACTCTGTAGTACACTACTTTAGACCAGGCCTATGGGCTCTGTAGTACTACTTTACTTTAGACCAGACTCCTACTTTAGGCTCTGTAGTACACTACTTTAGACCAGACCTATGGGCTCTGTAGTGCACTACTTTAGACCAGGCTCTGTAGTGCACTTTAGACCAGACTCTGTAGTACACTACTTTAGACCAGACTCTGTAGTACACTACTTTAGACCAGACTCTGTAGGCACTACTTTAGACCAGACTCTGTAGTACACTACTTTAGACCAGACTCTGTAGTGCACTACTTTAGACCAGGCCTATGGACTCTGTAGTGCACTACTTTAGACCAGACTCTGTAGTACACTACTTTAGACCAGGCCTATGGGCTCTGTAGTGCACTACTTTAGACCAGACTCTGTAGTGCACTACTTTTTAGACTCCTATGGGCTCTGTAGTAGCACTGTAGTACTTTAGACCAGGCTTATGGGCTCTGTAGTACACTACTTTAGACCAGACTCTGTAGTACACTACTTTAGACCAGACTCTGTAGTGCACTACTTTAGACCAGGCCTATGGGCTCTGTAGTACACTACTTTAGACCAGACCTATGGGCTCTGTAGTACACTACTTTAGACCAGGCCTATGGGCTCTGTAGTACACTACTTTAGACCAGACCTATGGGCTCTGTAGTGCACTACTTTAGATCAGACACTGTAGTACACTACTTTAGACCAGACTCTGTAGTACACTACTTTAGACCAGACTCTGTAGTACACTACTTTAGACCAGACTCTGTAGTACACTACTTTAGACCAGACCTATGGGCTCTGTAGTGCACTACTTTAGACCAGACTCTGTAGTACACTACTTTAGACCAGGCCTATGGGCTCTGTAGTACACTACTTTAGACCAGACTCTGTAGTGCACTACTTTAGACCAGGCCTATGGGCTCTGTAGTACACTACTTTAGACCAGACTCTGTAGTGCACTACTTTAGACCAGACCTATGGGCTCTGTAGTGCACTACTTTAGACCAGACTCTGTAGTACACTACTTTAGACCAGACTCTGTAGTACACTACTTTAGACCAGGCCTATGGGCTCTGTAGTGCACTACTTTAGACCAGACTCTGTAGTGCACTACTTTAGACCAGGCTTATGGGCTCTGTAGTACACTACTTTAGACCAAACTCTGTAGTACACTACTTTAGACCAGACTCTGTAGTGCACTACTTTAGACCAGGCCTATGGGCTCTGTAGTACACTACTTTAGACCAGGCCTATGGGCTCTGTAGTGCACTACTTTAGACCAGACTCACACTACTTTAGACCAGACTCTGTAGTACACTACTTTAGACCAGGCCTATGGGCTCTGTAGTACACTACTTTAGACCAGGCCTATGGGCTCTGTAGTGCACTACTTTAGACCAGACTCTGTAGTACACTACTTTAGACCAGACTCTGTAGTACACTACTTTAGACCAGACTCTGTAGTGCACTACTTTAGACCAGACTCTGTAGTACACTACTTTAGACCAGACTCTGTAGTGCACTACTTTAGACCAGGCCTATGGGCTCTGTAGTACACTACTTTAGACCAGACTCTGTAGTACACTACTTTAGACCAGACTCTGTAGTACACTACTTTAGACCAGACCTATGGGCTCTGTAGTGCACTACTTTAGACCAGACTCTGTAGTGCACTACTTTAGACCAGACTCTGTAGTACACTACTTTAGACCAGACTCTGTAGTGCACTACTTTAGACCAGGCCTATGGGCTCTGTAGTACACTACTTTAGACCAGACTCTGTAGTACACTACTTTAGACCAGACCTATGGGCTCTGTAGTGCACTACTTTAGACCAGACTCTGTAGTACACTACTTTAGACCAGACTCTGTAGTGCACTACTTTAGACCAGGCCTATGGGCTCTGTAGTACACTACTTTAGACCAGACTCTGTAGTACACTACTTTAGACCAGACTCTGTAGTACACTACTTTAGACCAGACCTATGGGCTCTGTAGTACACTACTTTAGACCAGGCCTATGGGCTCTGTAGTGCACTACTTTAGACCAGACACTGTAGTGCACTACTTTAGACCAGACCTATGGGCTCTGTAGTGCACTACTTTAGACCAGACTCTGTAGTGCACTACTTTAGACCAGACTCTGTAGTGCACTACTTTAGACCAGACTCTGTAGTACACTACTTTAGACCAGGCCTATGGGCTCTGTAGTACACTACTTTAGACCAGGCCTATGGGCTCTGTAGTACACTACTTTAGACCAGACTCTGTAGTACACTACTTTAGACCAGACTCTGTAGTACACTACTTTAGACCAGACCTATGGGCTCTGTAGTGCACTACTTTAGACCAGACTCTGTAGTACACTACTTTAGACCAGACTCTGTAGTGCACTACTTTAGACCAGGCCTATGGGCTCTGTAGTACACTACTTTAGACCAGACTCTGTAGTACACTACTTTAGACCAGACTCTGTAGTACACTACTTTAGACCAGACCTATGGGCTCTGTAGTACACTACTTTAGACCAGGCCTATGGGCTCTGTAGTGCACTACTTTAGACCAGACTCTGTAGTACACTACTTTAGACCAGACTCTGTAGTACACTACTTTAGACCAGACTCTGTAGTACACTACTTTAGACCAGACCTATGGGCTCTGTAGTGCACTACTTTAGACCAGACTCTGTAGTACACTACTTTAGACCAGGCCTATGGGCTCTGTAGTACACTACTTTAGACCAGGCCTATGGGCTCTGTAGTACACTACTTTAGACCAGACCAATGGGCTCTGTAGTGCACTACTTTAGACCAGGCCTATGGGCTCTGTAGTACACTACTTTAGACCAGACTCTGTAGTACACTACTTTAGACCAGGCCTATGGGCTCTGTAGTGCACTACTTTAGACCAGACCTATGGGCTCTGTAGTGCACTACTTTAGACCAGACCTATGGGCTCTGTAGTACACTACTTTAGACCAGGCCTATGGGCTCTGTAGTGCACTACTTTAGACCAGACTATGGGCTCTGTAGTGCACTACTTTAGACCAGGCCTATGGGCTCTGTAGTGCACTACTTTAGACCAGACTCTGTAGTACCTACTTTAGGGCTCTGTAGTACACTACTTTAGACCAGGCCTATGGGCTCTGTAGTACTACTTTACCTTAGACCAGACTACTTTAGACCAGGCCTATGGGCTCTGTAGTACACTACTTTAGACCTAGACTCTGTAGTACACTACTTTAGACCCATGGGCTCTGTAGTACACTACTTTAGACCAGACTCTGTAGTGCACTACTTTAGACCAGACTCTGTAGTACTACACTACTCTTAGACTTTAGACCAGATGGGCTCTGTAGTACACTACTTTAGACCAGACTCTGTAGTGCACTACTTTAGACCAGACTCTGTAGTGCACTACTTTAGACCAGACTCTGTAGTGCACTACTTTAGACCAGACCAGACTCTGTAGTGCACTACTTTAGACCAGGCCTGTAGTGCACTACTTTAGACCAGGCCTCTGTAGTGCACTACTTTAGACCAGACTCTGTAGTGCACTACTTTAGACCACTCTGTAGTGCACTACTTTAGACCAGACTCTGTAGTGCACTACTTTAGACCAGACTCTGTAGTGCACTACTTTAGACCAGACTCTGTAGTACACTACTTTAGACCAGGCCTATGGGCTCTGTAGTACACTACTTTAGACCAGGCCTATGGGCTCTGTAGTACACTACTTTAGACCAGGCCTACTTTAGACCAGGGCTCTGTAGTGCACTACTTTAGACCAGCCTATGGGCTCTGTAGTACACTACTTTAGACCAGTGCACTACTTTAGACCAGGGCTCTGTAGTACACTACTTTAGACCAGACTCTGTAGTGCACTACTTTAGACCTATGGGCTCTGTAGTACACTACTTTACTCTGTACACTACTTTAGACCAGATGGGCTCTGTAGTACACTACTTTAGACCAGACTCTGTAGTGCACTACTTTAGACCAGGCCTATGGGCTCTGTAGTACACTACTTTAGACCAGACCTGGGCTCTGTAGTACACTACTTTAGACCAGACTCTGTAGTACACACTTTACTTTAGACCAGCCTATGGGCTCTGTAGTACACTACTTTAGACCAGGCCTATGGGCTCTGTAGTGCACTACTTTAGACCAGACTCTGTAGTACACTACTTTAGACCAGACTCTGTAGTACACTACTTAGACCAGACTCTGTAGTACACTACTTTAGACCAGACTCTGTAGTACACTACTTTAGACCAGGCCTATGGGCTCTGTAGTGCACTACTTTAGACCTTTAGACCTATGGGCTCTGTAGTACACTACTTTAGACCAGGCCTATGGGCTCTGTAGTGCACTACTTTAGACCAGACCTATGGGCTCTGTAGTACACTACTTTAGACCAGCCTATGGGCTCTGTAGTACACTACTTTAGACCAGACTCTGTAGTGCACTACTTTAGACCAGACTCTACACTACTTTAGTACACTACTTTAGACCAGACTGTAGTGCACTACTTTAGACCAGACCTATGGGCTCTGTAGTGCACTACTTTAGACCAGACTCTGTGCACTACTTTAGTGCACTACTACTTTAGACCAGGCCATGGGCTCTGTAGTACACTACTTTAGACCAGACTCTGTAGTGCACTACTTTAGACCAGGCCTATGGGCTCTGTAGTACACTACTTTAGACCAGTACCTACTCTGTAGTACACTACTTTAGACCAGACTCTGTAGTACACTACTTTAGACCAGACTCTGTAGTACACTACTTTAGACCAGGCCTATTGGCTATGTAGTACACTACTTTAGACCAGACTCTGTAGTACACTACTTTAGACCAGGCCTATGGGCTCTGTAGTACACTACTTTAGACCAGACTCTGTAGTGCACTACTTTAGACCAGACTCTGTAGTACACTACTTTAGACCAGACTCTGTAGTACACTACTTTAGACCAGACTCTGTAGTGCACTACTTTAGACCAGACTCTGTAGTGCACTACTTTAGACCAGACCTATGGGCTCTGTAGTACACTACTTTAGACCAGGCCTATGGGCTCTGTAGTGCACTACTTTAGACCAGGCCTATGGGCTCTGTAGTACACTCTGTAGTGCTCTGTAGTACACTACTTTAGACCAGGCCTATGGGCTCTGTAGTGCACTACTTTAGACCAGACTATACACTCTGTAGTACACTACTTTAGACCAGGCCTATGGGCTCTGTAGTACACTACTTTAGACCAGACTCTGTAGTGCACTACTTTAGACCAGACCTGTAGTACACTACTTTAGACCAGACTCTGTAGTACACTACTTTAGACCAGACCTATGGGCTCTGTAGTGCACTACTTTAGACCAGGCTCTGTAGTGCACTACTTTAGACCAGACCTATGGGCTCTGTAGTACACTACTTTAGACCAGACCAGACTCTGTAGTGCACTACTTTAGACCAGGCCTATGGGCTCTGTAGTACACTACTTTAGACCAGACCTATGGGGGCTACTGACTCTAGTACACTACTTTAGACCAGACTCTGTAGTACACTACTTTAGACCAGGCCTACTTTAGACCAGGCTCTGTAGTACACTACTACTTTAGACCAGGCCTATGGGCTCTGTAGTGCACTACTTTAGACCAGACTCTGTAGTGCACTACTTTAGACCAGGCCTCTGTAGTGCACTACTTTAGACCAGACTTTACACCTTTAGACCAGCCTACTCTGTAGTGCACTACTTTAGACCAGGCCTATGGGCTCTGTAGTACACTACTTTAGACCAGACTGTAGTACTACTTTAGGCCTATGGGCTCTGTAGTACACTACTTTAGACCAGACTCTGTAGTGCACTACTTTAGACCAGGCCTATGGGCTCTGTAGTACACTACTTTAGACCAGCCATGGGCTCTGTAGTACACTACTTTAGACCAGACTCTGTAGTGCACTACTTTAGACCAGACTCTGTAGTACACTACTTTAGACCAGACTCTGTAGTGCACTACTTTAGACCAGACCTATGGGCTCTGTAGTGCACTACTAGTGCACTACTTGACCAGACTACTTTAGACCAGGCCTATGGGCTCTGTAGTACACTACTTTAGACCAGACTCTGTAGTGCACTACTTTAGACCACCATGACTCTGTAGTACACTACTTTAGACCAGGCCTATGGGCTCTGTAGTACACTACTTTAGACCAGACTCTGTAGTACACTACTTTAGACCAGGCCTATGGGCTCTGTAGTACACTACTTTAGACCATGGGCTCCTATGGGCTCTGTAGTACACTACTTTAGACCAGACTCTGTAGTGCACTACTTTAGACCAGGCCTATGGGCTCTGTAGTACACTACTTTAGACCAGACTCTGTAGTGCACTACTTTAGACCAGACCTACTTTAGACCAGGCTCTGTAGTACACTACTTTAGACCAGACTCTGTAGTGCACTACTTTAGACCAGGCCTACTTTAGACCAGGACTCTGTAGTGCACTACTTTAGACCAGCACTACTCTGTAGTACACTACTTTAGACCAGGCCTATGGGCTCTGTAGTGCACTACTTTAGACCAGACTCTACTTTAGACCAGGCACTATGGGCTCTGTAGTAGACCACTACTTTAGACCAGACTCTGTAGTACACTACTTTAGACCAGGCCTATTGGCTATGTAGTACACTACTTTAGACCAGACTCTGTAGTACACTACTTTAGACCAGACCTATGGGCTCTGTAGTACTCTACTTTAGACCAGACTCTGTAGTGCACTACTTTAGACCAGACTCTGTAGTACACTACTTTAGACCAGACTCTGTAGTGCACTACTTTAGACCAGGCCTATGGGCTCTGTAGTACACTACTTTAGACCAGACTCTGTAGTACACTACTTTAGACCAGGCCTATGGGCTCTGTAGTACACTACTTTAGACCAGACTCTGTAGTGCACTACTTTAGACCAGGCTCTGTAGTACACTACTTTAGACCAGACTCTGTAGTGCACTACTTTAGACCAGGCCTATGATCTCTGTAGTACACTACTTTAGACCAGACCTATGGGCTCTGTAGTACACTACTTTAGACCAGGCTTATGGGCTCTGTAGTACACTACTTTAGACCAGGCCTATGGGCTCTGTAGTACACTACTTTAGACCAGACCTATGGGCTCTGTAGTGCACTACTTTAGATCAGACACTGTAGTACACTACTTTAGACCAGACTCTGTAGTACACTACTTTAGACCAGACTCTGTAGTACACTACTTTAGACCAGACCTATGGGCTCTGTAGTACACTACTTTAGACCAGACTCTGTAGTACACTACTTTAGACCAGACTCTGTAGTGCACTACTTTAGACCAGACCAGACTCTGTAGTACACTACTTTAGACCATGGGACTACTTTAGACCAGACTCTGTAGTGCACTACTTTAGACCAGACTCTGTAGTGCACTACTTTAGACCAGCTCTGTAGTACACTACTCTGTAGTACACTACTTTAGACCAGGCCTATGGGCTCTGTAGTACACTACTTTAGACCAGACTCTGTAGTACACTACTTTAGACCAGGCCTATGGGCTCTGTAGTGCACTACTTTAGACCAGACTCTGTAGTGCACTACTTTAGACCAGGCTTATGGGCTCTGTAGTACACTAGACCAGGCACTACTATAGACCAGGCTCTGTAGTACACTACTTTAGACCAGACTCTGTAGTACACTACTTTAGACCAGACTCTGTAGTGCACTATTTTAGACCAGGCCTATGGGCTCTGTAGTACACTACTTTAGACCAGGCCTATGGGCTCTGTAGTACACTACTTTAGACCAGGCCTATGGGCTCTGTAGTACACTACTTTAGACCAGACTCTGTAGTACACTACTTTAGACCAGACTCTGTAGTGCACTACTTTAGACCAGACTCTGTAGTGCACTACTTTAGACCAGACTCTGTAGTACACTACTTTAGACCCCTAGGCTCTGTAGTACACTACTTTAGACCAGACTCTGTAGTACACTACTTTAGACCAGGCCTACTTTGGGCTCTGTAGTACACTACTTTAGACCAGCCTACTTTAGACCAGGCTCTGTAGTACACTACTTTAGACCAGCCTATGGGCTCTGTAGTCCACTACTTTAGACCAGGCCTATGGGCTCTGTAGTACACTACTTTAGACCAGACTCTGTAGTACACTACTTTAGACCAGACTCTGTAGTACACTACTTTAGACTCTGTAGGCACTACTTTAGACCAGACCTCTGTAGTACACTACTTTAGACCAGACTCTGTAGTACTACTTTAGACCAGACCTTTAGTACACTACTTTAGACCAGACTCTGTAGTACACTACTTTAGACCAGACTCTGTAGTACACTACTTTAGACCAGACTCTGTACACTACTTTAGACCAGACTCACTACAGACCAGACTCTGTAGTGCACTACTTTAGACCATGGGCTCTGTAGTACACTACTTTAGACCAGACCTATGGGCTCTGTAGTGCACTACTTTAGACCAGGCCTATGGGCTCTGTAGTACACTACTTTAGACCACTCTGTAGACTCTGTAGTACACTACTTTAGACCAGACTCTGTAGTACTACTTTAGACCTATGGGCTCTGTAGTACACTACTTTAGACCAGACTCTGTAGTACACTACTTTAGACCAGGCTTATGGGCTCTGTAGTACACTACTTTAGACCAGACTCTGTAGTACACTACTTTAGACCAGACCAGGCCTATGGGCTCTGTAGTACACTACTTTAGACCAGACTCTGTAGTACACTACTTTAGACCAGACTCTGTAGTACACTACTTTAGACCAGACCTATGGGTAGTAGTACTACTTTAGACCAGACCAGACCTACTTTGGGCTCTGTAGTACACTACTTTACTGTAGTTAGACCAGACCAGGCCTACTTTAGACCAGGCTCTGTAGTACACTACTTTAGACCAGACTCTGTAGTACACTACTTTAGACCAGACTCTGTAGTGCACTACTTTAGACCAGGCCTATGGGCTCTGTAGTACACTACTTTAGACCAGACTCTGTAGTACACTACTTTAGACCAGACTCTGTAGTACACTACTTTAGACCAGACTCTGTAGTACACTACTTTAGACCAGGCCTATAGGCTCTGTAGTACACTACTTTAGACCAGGCCTATGGGCTCTGTAGTGCACTACTTTAGACCAGGCCTATGGGCTCTGTAGTCCACTACTTTAGACCAGGCCTATGGGCTCTGTAGTACACTACTTTAGACCAGACTCTGTAGTACACTACTTTAGACCAGACTCTGTAGTACACTACTTTAGACCAGGCCTATGGGCTATGTAGTACACTACTTTAGACCAGACTCTGTAGTACACTACTTTAGACCAGACTCTGTAGTACACTACTTTAGACCAGACTCTGTAGTGCACTACTTTAGACCAGACTCTGTAGTGCACTACTTTAGACCAGACTCTGTAGTACACTACTTTAGACCAGACTCTGTAGTACACTACTTTAGACCAGACCTATAGACCAGACTCTGTAGTACACTACTTTAGACCAGACTCTGTAGTACACTACTTTAGACCAGACTCTGTAGTACTACTTTAGACCTTTAGACCAGACTCTGTAGTACACTACTTTAGACCAGACCTATGGGCTCTGTAGTGCACTACTTTAGACCAGTACCTACTTTAGGGCTCTGTAGTACACTACTTTAGACCAGACTCTGTAGTACACACTACTCTAGTACACTACTTTAGACCAGACTCTGTAGTACACTACTTTAGACCAGACTCTGTAGTGCACTACTTTAGACCAGTGCCTATGGGCTCTGTAGTACACTACTCTGTAGTACACTACTTTAGACCAGACTCTGTAGTACACTACTTTAGACCAGACTCTGTAGTACACTACTCTGTAGTGCACTACTTTAGACCAGACTCAGTACACTACTTTAGACCAGACTCTGTAGTACACTACTTTAGACCAGACTCTGTAGTACACTACTTTAGACCAGACTCTGTAGTACACTACTTTAGACCAGGCCTATGGGCTCTGTAGTGCACTACTTTAGACCAGACTCTGTAGTGCACTACTTTAGACCAGACCTATGGGCTCTGTAGTGCACTACTTTAGACCAGACTCTGTAGTGCACTACTTTAGACCAGACTCTGTAGTGCACTACTTTAGACCAGACTCTGTAGTACACTACTTTAGACCAGACTCTGTAGTGCACTACTTTAGACCAGGCCTATGGGCTCTGTAGTACACTACTTTAGACCAGACTCTGTAGTACACTACTTTAGACCAGACTCTGTAGTACACTACTTTAGACCAGACCTATGGGCTCTGTAGTGCACTACTTTAGACCAGACTCTGTAGTACACTACTTTAGACCAGACTCTGTAGTGCACTACTTTAGACCAGGCCTATGGGCTCTGTAGTACACTACTTTAGACCAGACTCTGTAGTACACTACTTTAGACCAGACTCTGTAGTACACTACTTTAGACCAGACCTATGGGCTCTGTAGTACACTACTTTAGACCAGACTCTGTAGTGCACTACTTTAGACCAGACTCTGTAGTACACTACTTTAGACCAGACTCTGTAGTACACTACTTTAGACCAGACTCTGTAGTACACTACTTTAGACCAGACCTATGGGCTCTGTAGTACACTACTTTAGACCAGACTCTGTAGTACACTACTTTAGACCAGGCCTATGGGCTCTGTAGTACACTACTTTAGACCAGGCCTATGGGCTCTGTAGTACACTACTTTAGACCAGACCTCTGTAGTGCACTACTTTAGACCAGGCCTATGGGCTCTGTAGTACACTACTTTAGACCAGACTCTGTAGTACACTACTTTAGACCAGGCCTATGGGCTCTGTAGTGCACTACTTTAGACCAGACCTATGGGCTCTGTAGTGCACTACTTTAGACCAGACCTATGGGCTCTGTAGTAAACTACTTTAGACCAGACTCTGTAGTACACTACTTTAGACCAGATTCTGTAGTGCACTACTTTAGACCAGACTCTGTAGTGCACTACTTTAGACCAGACTCTGTAGTACACTACTTTAGACCAGACTCTGTTGTGCACTACTTTAGACCAGACCTATGGGCTCTGTAGTGCACTACTTTAGACCAGACTCTGTAGTACACTACTTTAGACCAGACTCTGTAGTACACTACTTTAGACCAGACTCTGTAGTACACTACTTTAGACCAGACTCTGTACACTACTTTAGACCAGACCTACTTTGGGCTCTGTAGTACACTACTTTAGACCAGACTACCTATGGGCTCTGTAGTACACTACTTTAGACCAGGCCTATGGGCTCTGTAGTACACTACTTTAGACCAGACCTATGGGCTCTGTAGTGCACTACTTTAGACTGAGACCAGACCTATGGGCTCTGTAGTACACTACTTTAGACCAGACCT
>NW_024608095.1:0-48888 GCF_018296145.1 Oncorhynchus tshawytscha
GCCGTCTTCCCTGAGTTCTGGGTTCTAGTGAGCCGTCTTCCCTAGTTCTAGACTGTTATCAATACAACACACACACTCCTAGTGGGTGGTAGCTGTCTTCCTCTAGTGGAGGTTCTGAGTAGACTGTTATCAATACAACACACACTCCTAGTGGAGCCGTCTTCCCTGAGTGGGTTCTGAGTAGACTGTTATCTACAACACACACTCCTAGTGGAGCCGTCTTCCCTGAGTGTTCTGAGTAGACTGTTATCAATACAACACACTCCTAGTGGAGCCGTCTTCCCTGAGTGTTCTGAGTAGACTGTTATCAATACAACACACACTCCTAGTGGAGCTGTCTTCCCTGAGTGGGTTCTGAGTAGACTGTTATTAATACAACACACACTCCTAGTGGAGCTGTCTTCCCTGAGTGAGTTCTGAGTAGACTGTTATCATTACACACACTCCTAGTGGAGCCGTCTTCCCTGAGTGTTCTGAGTAGACTGTTATCAATACAACACACACTCCTAGTGGAGCCGTCTTCCCTGAGTGGGTTCTGAGTAGACTGTTATCAATACAACACACTCCTAGTGGAGCTGTCTTCCCTGAGTGAGTCTTCTGAGTGAGTTCTGAGTAGACTGTTATCAATACAACACACACTCCTAGTGGAGCCGTCTTCCCTGAGTGAGTTCTGAGTAGACTGTTATCAATACAACACACACTCCTAGTGGAGCTGTCTTCCCTGAGTGGGTTCTGAGTAGACTGTTATCATTACACACACTCCTAGTGGAGCCGTCTTCCCTGAGTGAGTTCTGAGTAGACTGTTATCAATACAACACACACTCCTAGTGGAGCTGTCTTCCCTGAGTGTTCTGAGTAGACTGTTATCAATACAACACACACTCCTAGTGGAGCTGTCTTCCCTGAGTGTTCTGAGTAGACTGTTATCAATACAACACACACTCCTAGTGGAGCTGTCTTCCCTGAGTGTTCTGAGTAGACTGTTATCATTACAACACACACTCCTAGTGGAGCTGTCTTCCCTGAGTGACTTCTGAGTAGACTGTTATCATTACAACACACACTCCTAGTGGAGCCGTCTTCCCTGAGTGAGTTCTGAGTAGACTGTTATCATTACAACACACACTCCTAGTGGAGCCGTCTTCCCTGAGTGAGTTCTGAGTAGACTGTTATCAATACAACACACACTCCTAGTGGAGCTGTCTTCCCTGAGTGTTCTGAGTAGACTGTTATCAATACAACACACACTCCTAGTGGAGCTGTCTTCCCTGAGTGTTCTGAGTAGACTGTTATCAATACAACACACACTCCTAGTGGAGCTGTCTTCCCTGAGTGTTCTGAGTAGACTGTTATCAATACAACACACACTCCTAGTGGAGCTGTCTTCCCTGAGTGAGTTCTGAGTAGACTGTTATCAATACAACACACACTCCTAGTGGAGCTGTCTTCCCTGAGTGAGTTCTGAGTAGACTGTTATCATTACACACACTCCTAGTGGAGCTGTCTTCCCTGAGTGAGTTCTGAGTAGACTGTTATCATTACACACACTCCTAGTGGAGCTGTCTTCCTTGAGTGTTCTGAGTAGACTGTTATCAATACAACACACACTCCTAGTGGAGCTGTCTTCCCTGAGTGAGTTCTGAGTAGACTGTTATCAATACAACACACACTCCTAGTGGAGCCGTCTTCCCTGAGTGAGTTGTGAGTAGACTGTTATCAATACAACACACACTCCTAGTGGAGCTGTCTTCCCTGAGTGTTCTGAGAAGACTGTTATCAATACAACACACACTCCTAGTGGAGCCGTCTTCCCTGAGTGGGTTCTGAGTAGACTGTTATCATTACACACACTCCTAGTGGAGCTGTCTTCCCTGAGTGTTCTGAGAAGACTGTTATCAATACAACACACACTCCTATTGGAGCTGTCTTCCTGAGTGTTCTGAGAAGACTGTTATCAATACAACACACACTCCTAGTGGAGCTGTCTTCCCTGAGTGTTCTGAGAAGACTGTTATCAATACAACACACACTCCTAGTGGAGCCGTCTTCCCTGAGTGAGTTCTGAGTAGACTGTTATCAATACAACACACACTCCTAGTGGAGCTGTCTTCCCTGAGTGAGTTCTGAGTAGACTGTTATCAATACACACACTCCTAGTGGAGCTGTCTTCCCTGAGTGAGTTCTGAGTAGACTGTTATCAATACAACACGCACTCCTAGTGGAGCTGTCTTCCCTGAGTGAGTTCTGAGTAGACTGTTATCAATACACACACACTCCTATTGGAGCTGTCTTCCCTGAGTGAGTTCTGAGTAGACTGTTATCATTACACACACTCCTAGTGGAGCCGTCTTCCCTGAGTGTTCTGAGTAGACTGTTATCAATACAACACACACTCCTAGTGGAGCCGTCTTCCCTGAGTGGGTTCTGAGTAGACTGTTATCAATACAACACACACTCCTAGTGGAGCCGTCTTCCCTGAGTGGGTTCTGAGTAGACTGTTATCAATACAACACGCACTCCTAGTGGAGCCGTCTTCCCTGAGTGTTCTGAGTAGACTGTTATCAATACAACACGCACTCCTAGTGGAGCTGTCTTCCCTGAGTGGGTTCTGAGTAGACTGTTATCAATACACACACTCCTAGTGGAGCCGTCTTCCCTGAGTGGGTTCTGAGTAGACTGTTATCAATACAACACACACTCCTAGTGGAGCCGTCTTCCCTGAGTGTTCTGAGTAGACTGTTATCAATACAACACACACTCCTAGTGGAGCCGTCTTCCCTGAGTGGGTTCTGAGTAGACTGTTATCAATACAACACACACTCCTAGTGGAGCCGTCTTCCCTGAGTGGGTTCTGAGTAGACTGTTATCAATACAACACACTCCTAGTGGAGCCGTCTTCCCTGAGTGGGTTCTGAGTAGACTGTTATCAATACAACACACACTCCTAGTGGAGCCGTCTTCCCTGAGTGTTCTGAGTAGACTGTTATCAATACACACACTCCTAGTGGAGCCGTCTTCCCTGAGTGGGTTCTGAGTAGACTGTTATCAATACAACACACACTCCTAGTGGAGCCGTCTTCCCTGAGTGGGTTCTGAGTAGACTGTTATCAATACAACACACACTCCTAGTGGAGCCGTCTTCCCTGAGTGGGTTCTGAGTAGACTGTTATCAATACAACACACACTCCTAGTGGAGCCGTCTTCCCTGAGTGAGTTCTGAGTAGACTGTTATCAATACAACACACACTCCTAGTGGAGCTGTCTTCCCTGAGTGTTCTGAGTAGACTGTTATCAATACAACACACACTCCTAGTGGAGCCGTCTTCCCTGAGTGGGTTCTGAGTAGACTATTATCAATACACACACACTCCTAGTGGAGCTGTCTTCCCTGAGTGAGTTCTGAGTAGACTGTTATCAATACAACACACACTCCTAGTGGAGCCGTCTTCCCTGAGTGAGTTCTGAGTAGACTGTTATCAATACAACACACACTCCTAGTGGAGCTGTCTTCCCTGAGTGGGTTCTGAGTAGACTGTTATCATTACACACACTCCTAGTGGAGCCGTCTTCCCTGAGTGAGTTCTGAGTAGACTGTTATCAATACAACACACACTCCTAGTGGAGCCGTCTTCCCTGAGTGGGTTCTGAGTAGACTGTTATCAATACACACACTCCTAGTGGAGCTGTCTTCCCTGAGTGGGTTCTGAGTAGACTGTTATCATTACACACACTCCTAGTGGAGCTGTCTTCCCTGAGTGAGTTCTGAGTAGACTGTTATCAATACAACACACACTCCTAGTGGAGCCGTCTTCCCTGAGTGTTCTGAGTAGACTGTTATCATTACAACACACACTCCTAGTGGAGCTGTCTTCCCTGAGTGAGTTCTGAGTAGACTGTTATCATTACAACACACACTCCTAGTGGAGCCGTCTTCCCTGAGTGAGTTCTGAGTAGACTGTTATCATTACAACACACACTCCTAGTGGAGCCGTCTTCCCTGAGTGAGTTCTGAGTAGACTGTTATCAATACAACACACACTCCTAGTGGAGCTGTCTTCCCTGAGTGTTCTGAGTAGACTGTTATCAATACAACACACACTCCTAGTGGAGCTGTCTTCCCTGAGTGTTCTGAGTAGACTGTTATCAATACAACACACACTCCTAGTGGAGCTGTCTTCCCTGAGTGTTCTGAGTAGACTGTTATCATTACACACACTCCTAGTGGAGCTGTCTTCCCTGAGTGTTCTGAGTAGACTGTTATCAATACACACACTCCTAGTGGAGCTGTCTTCCCTGAGTGAGTTCTGAGTAGACTGTTATCATTACACACACTCCTAGTGGAGCTGTCTTCCCTGAGTGAGTTCTGAGTAGACTGTTATCATTACACACACTCCTAGTGGAGCTGTCTTCCTTGAGTGTTCTGAGTAGACTGTTATCAATACAACACACACTCCTAGTGGAGCTGTCTTCCCTGAGTGGGTTCTGAGTAGACTGTTATTAATACAACACACACTCCTAGTGGAGCCGTCTTCCCTGAGTGAGTTCTGAGTAGACTGTTATCAATACAACACACACTCCTAGTGGAGCTGTCTTCCCTGAGTGTTCTGAGAAGACTGTTATCAATACAACACACACTCCTAGTGGAGCCGTCTTCCCTGAGTGGGTTCTGAGTAGACTGTTATCATTACACACACTCCTAGTGGAGCTGTCTTCCCTGAGTGTTCTGAGAAGACTGTTATCAATACAACACACACTCCTATTGGAGCTGTCTTCCCTGAGTGTTCTGAGAAGACTGTTATCAATACAACACACACTCCTAGTGGAGCTGTCTTCCCTGAGTGTTCTGAGAAGACTGTTATCAATACAACACACACTCCTAGTGGAGCCGTCTTCCCTGAGTGAGTTCTGAGTAGACTGTTATCAATACAACACACACTCCCAGTGGAGCCGTCTTCCCTGAGTGAGTTCTGAGTAGACTGTTATCAATACACACACTCCTAGTGGAGCTGTCTTCCCTGAGTGAGTTCTGAGTAGACTGTTATCAATACAACACACTCCTAGTGGAGCTGTCTTCCCTGAGTGAGTTCTGAGTAGACTGTTATCAATACAACACACACTCCTAGTGGAGCTGTCTTCCCTGAGTGGGTTCTGAGTAGACTGTTATCAATACAACACACACTCCTAGTGGAGCTGTCTTCCCTGAGTGAGTTCTGAGTAGACTGTTATCATTACAACACACACTCCTATTGGAGCTGTCTTCCCTGAGTGAGTTCTGAGTAGACTGTTATCAATACAACACACACTCCTATTGGAGCTGTCTTCCCTGAGTGAGTTCTGAGTAGACTGTTATCAATACAACACACACTCCTAGTGGAGCTGTCTTCCCTGAGTGGGTTCTAAGTAGACTGTTATCAATACACACACTCCTATTGGAGCTGTCTTCCCTGAGTGAGTTCTGAGAAGACTGTTATCAATACACACACTCCTATTGGAGCTGTCTTCCCTGAGTGAGTTCTGAGTAGACTGTTATCAATACAACACACACTCCTATTGGAGCTGTCTTCCCTGAGTGAGTTCTGAGTAGACTGTTATCAATACAACACACACTCCTAGTGGAGCTGTCTTCCCTGAGTGAGTTCTGAGTAGACTGTTATCAATACAACACACTCCTAGTGGAGCTGTCTTCCCTGAGTGATTTCTGAGTAGACTGTTATCAATACAACACACACTCCTATTGGAGCTGTCTTCCCTGAGTGTTCTGAGAAGACTGTTATCAATACACACACACACACACACTCCTAGTGGAGCTGTCTTCCCTGAGTGAGTTCTGAGTAGACTGTTATCAATACAACACACACTCCTAGTGGAGCTGTCTTCCCTGAGTGTTCTGAGTAGACTGTTATCAATACACACACTCCTATTGGAGCTGTCTTTCCTGAGTGAGTTCTGAGGAGACTGTTATCAATACACACACTGAAAGGGGTTCTAGCTACCTGCTCCTCAGATGGTGTGTGTGTGTGTGTGTGTGAGAGAGATTGTGTGTGGGAGTGTGTGTGTGTGTCACAGCCTACCTCTACCTACTCTATTAAGACCTACATGGACTATTGGCAAACACCATTCAACCTTACATTATCAATAACACCACCAACACTCACACTGAGACACACACACACTGAGTCACACACACTGAGACACACACACACTGAGATGACACACACACACACTGAGACACACACACACACACACACACACACTGAGACACACACACACTGAGATACACACACTGAGATACACACACACACACTGAGACACACACACACTGAGACACACACACACACTGAGACACACACTATATATCAAGAAAAGTAGACGGGACCTACAATTAAAAAACACATGACTTTATTACTTTTAGGTTCAAATCCCAACAGCAGTTTTAGTTTTTTCAGGTTGATCAATGTAAATCGGAGTCCATTCATAGAGATCCATTGAGATCCACAGAAAATGAAATGAATGGAATTAAATAAAAAAGTTAGCAAAAAAATGATCAGTGCTTTATATATCCTCTTCAAACATGAGTATGTGCATGACCTTTCACCCTGACAATAACACGAAGACTGGGCTGACAGGGAAATCTTGACTGCGTTTTAAGCTTTTTTTAGGGGCTTGGAGTTGGAGCTGTTAACCCCGTCTGACCCCGCTCTCAGAATGTCAAACTGTCCAAAAGTTAAAATGGAAAACCTATACGAAGCATCCTGATTGGCTAGCCAGGTGTCCCTCTTTTCTTGGCAAAGTTTTGGGCACATCATACACACGCAAACAGACAGACAGACAGGCGGCAGACAGAAGGCAGACAGATAGACAGACAGACAGACAGGCAGGCAGACAGACAAACCAGCAGACAAACAGACAGACAGGCAGACAGACAGACAGACAGACAGACAGACAGACAGACCAGCAGACAAACAAGTAGACAGACAGACAGACAGACAGAGCCAGACTGAGCTACATTCATGTTCTCTAGGAGGTAGACAGACAGAGGCAGAGAGACAGACAGACAGACAGAGACAGACAGACAGAGAGAGAGAGAGACAGAGAGACAGAGAGAGAGACAGACAGACAGACAGAGAGACAGAGAGACAGACAGAGACAGAGAGAGAGAGAGAGACAGAGAGAGAGAGACAGAGACAGACAGACAGACAGAGAGGTAGACAGACAGACAGACAGACAGTGTGGTATTAATCCCCTGAAAGCTGAGTTACAGGGGATTAATACCACAGTAGGATAGATAGTAAGGATGAGTTACAGGGGATTAATACCACAGTAGGATAGATAGTAAGGATGAGTTACAGGGGATTAATACCACAGTAGGATAGATAGTAAGGATGAGTTACAGGGGATTAATACCACAGTAGGATAGATAGTAAGGATGAGTTACAGGGGATTAATACCACAGTAGGATAGATAGTAAGGATGAGTTACAGGGGATTAATACCACAGTAGGATAGATAGTAAGGATGAGTTACAGGGGATTAATACCACAGTAGGATAGATAGTAAGGATGAGTTACAGGGGATTAATACCACAGTAGGATAGATAGTAATAGATAGTAAGGATGAGTTACAGGGGATTAATACCACAGTAGGATAGATAGTAAGGATGAGTTACAGGGGATTAATACCACAGTAGGATAGATAGTAAGGATGAGTTACAGGGGATTAATACCACAGTAGGATAGATAGTAAGGATGAGTTACAGGGGATTAATACCACAGTAGGATAGATAGTAAGGATGAGTTACAGGGGATTAATATCACAGTAGGATAGATAGTAAGGATGAGTTACAGGGGATTAATACCACAGTAGGATAGATAGTAAGGATGAGTTACAGGGGATTAATACCACAGTAGGATAGATAGTAAGGATGAGTTACAGGGGATTAATACCACAGTAGGATAGATAGTAAGGATGAGTTACAGGGGATTAATACCACAGTAGGATAGATAGTAAGGATGAGTTACAGGAGATTAATATCACAGTAGGATAGATAGTAAGGATGAATTACAGGGGATTAATACCACAGTAGGATAGATAGTAAGGATGAGTTACAGGGGATTAATACCACAGTAGGATAGATAGTAAGGATGAATTACAGGGATTAATACCACAGTAGAATAGAAAGGATGAATTACAGGGGATTAATACCACAGTAGGATAGAAAGGAGATGTCATTACTCTCATTTTGGCCCACATGATTAGGTGACATTTAGATGAGTTAATCTGGTTAATAGCAGTTTATAGGATAGATAGTAAGGATGAATTACAGGGGATTAATACCACAGTAGGATAGATAGGAGAGAGAGTTAGGGGGGATTAATAGACAGATGGATAGATAGTAAAGATGAGTGAGGGGGATTAATACCACAGGGGGAGGATAGAGAGAGGGATGAGTGGGAGGGGATTAATAGGAGAGAGGATAGGGAGTAGAGGATGAATTACAGGGATTAATAGACAGAGGAGAGAAAGAGGGGGAATTAGAGGGATAGATAGACAGAGAATTAGAGGGGCGATACCACAGAGAGAGAGGGGAGGGAGAGAGAGGGATGACTCTCATTTTGGCCCAGCGATGATTCCGTGAGACATTTAGGGAGAGTTAAGAGGGGTTCCACTAGAGAGAGAGATAGAGAGGGAGGAAGAGGAGAGGGGGAGGAGAGAGGGGCGAGAGAGGGGAGGGAGAGAGAGAGGAGAGAGAGGGAGAGAGAGAGAGAAGGAGAGAGGGAGAGGGGAGAGAGAGGGGGGGAGAGGGGGAGGGAGAGAGAGGGGAGAGAGAGAGAGGAGAGAGAGGGAGAGAGAGAGAGAGAGAGGGGGGGAGAGAGAGAGAGGGAGAGAGAGAGGGAGAGAGGGAGAGAGAGAGAGAGAGAGAGAGAGAGGAGAGAGAGAGGGAGAGGAGAGAGAGAGAGAGAGAGAGAGAGAGAGAGAGAGAGAGAGAGAGAGAGAGAGAGAGAGGGGGCGAGTGTGAGAGAGAGAGAGAGGGGGGGAGGAATGAAAACAGTAATGAAAAGAAAGGGGATATGAGATGGGGAATGATCCATTGAGTAGTCCCACATGCTCCCGGATCACAGCAGAGGAACGTTAACTTCTAGTCTACATAATACAGCCATTGTGTAAAAACCATCCAGAAAAGTAACAGTATGGAATATGGATCTATCCATCTTGATATTGTTTCCTATGGAAACTATGAATACTGTGTGTGTGTGTGTGTGTGTGTGTGTGTGTGTGTGTGTGACCAGATGAAAAGCTGAGAATGGGTGTGTATGTTTATGGAGGAATGAGACGTGACACAGCATACTACCACCTCATATCCATCTCCAACAAGAGAGAGTGTGTGTGTGTGAATTAAATAGAGCATATGATGGGATCTGAATACTGCAGGACGTGTGTGACAGCCATTACACACTATGAAAACAAAGACAAATGACATAAAGACTAATAGTAAAAAGTGTTGGAGCTCATTACATTACATTACATGACATTACATTACATTTTGAGCAAGAAGGCAAACTCAGCTCCATCGTTCATTGAATCAGATGGCTCATTCATCACTAAACCCACTGATATTGACAACTACTTTCATATTTTTTTATTTGGCAAGATTAGCAAATTTAGGCATGATATGCCAGCAACAAACACTGACACTACACATCCCAAGTATATCTGACCAAATTATGAAAGACAAGCATTGAAATTTTGAATTCAGTAAAGTGAGTGTGGAACAGAAAAAGTTGTGTGATCAGGTGCCACAAAGAGGGACTTAGGAAAATTGCAATTGGCTCAGAACAGGGCAGTACGGCTGTCTCAGAACAGGGCAGCATAGCTGGGCCTTGGATGTACACAGAGAGCTAACATTAATAATATGCATGTCAATCTCTCCTGGCTCAAAGTAGAGGAGAGATTGACTGCATCACTACTTGTATTGATGAGAGGTATATTACATGTTGAAGGCACCGTGCTGTCTGTTTAAACAACTAGCACACAGCTCAGACACACATTCAAACCCCCACATGACATGCCACCAGAGGTCTGTTTAAACAACTAGCACACAGCTCAGACACACATTCAAACCCCCACATGACATGCCACCAGAGGTCTCTTCACAGTCCCCAAATCCAGAACAGACTATGGGAAACACACAGTACTACATAGAGCCAGGGGTACATGGAACTCTATTCCACAGTACTACATAGAGCCAGGGGTACATGGAACTCTATTCCACAGTACTACATAGAGCCAGGGGTACATGGAACTCTATTCCACAGTTCTACATAGAGCCATGACTACATGGAACTCAATTCCACAGTTCTACATAGAACCATGACTACATGGAACTCTATTCCACAGTACTACATAGAACCATGACTACATGGAACTCTATTCCACAGTACTACATAGAGCCATGACTACATGGAACTCTATTCCACAGTACTACATAGAGCCAGGGGTACATGGAACTCTATTCCACAGTACTACATAGAGCCAGGGGTACATGGAACTCTGTTCCACAGTACTAATTAGAGCCAGGGGTACATGGAATTCTGTTCCACAGTACTACATAGAGCCAGGGGTACATGGAATTCTGTTCCACAGTACTACATAGAGCCAGGGGTACATGGAACTCTATTCCACAGTACTACATAGAGCCAGGGGTACATGGAACTCTATTCCACAGTACTACATAGAGCCAAATCAAATCAAATCAAATCAAATTTTATTTGTCACATACACATGGTTAGCAGATGTTAATGCGAGTGTAGCGAAATGCTTGTGCTTCTAGTTCCGACAATGCAGTAATAACGAGCAAGTAATCTAACTAACAATTCCAAAAAAACTACTGTCATACACAGTGTAAGGGGATAAAGAATATGTACATAAGGATATATGAATGAGTGATGGTACAGAGCAGCATAGGCAAGATACAGTAGATGATATCGAGTACAGTATATACATATGAGATAAGTATGTAAACCAAGTGGCATAGTTAAAGTGGCTAGTGATACATGTATTACATAAGGATGCAGTCGATGATATAGAGTACAGTATCAACGTATGCATATGAGATGAACAATGTAGGGTAAGTAACATTATATAAGGTAGCATTGTTTAAAGTGGCTAGTGATATATTTACATCATTTCCCATCGATTCCCATGATTAAAGTGGCTGGAGTAGAGTCAGTGTCATTGACAGTGTGTTGGCAGTAGCCACTCAATGTTAGTGGTGGCTGTTTAACAGTCTGATGGCCTTGAGATAGAAGCTGTTTTTCAGTCTTCGGTCCCAGCTTTGATGCACCTGTACTGACCTCGCCTTCTGGATGGCAGCGGGGTGAACAGGCAGTGGCTCGGGTGGTTGATGTCCTTGATGATCTTTATGGCCTTCCTGTAGCATCGGGTGGTGTAGGTGTCCTGGAAGGTAGTTTGCCCCCGGTGATGCGTTGTGCAGACCTCACTACCCTCTGGAGAGCCTTACGGTTGAGGGCGGTGCAGTTGCCATACCAGGCGGTGATACAGCCCGCCAGGATGCTCTCGATTGTGCATCTGTAGAAGTTTGTGAGTGCTTTTGGTGACAAGCCGAATTTCTTCAGCCTCCTGAGGTTGAAGAGGCGCTGCTGCGCCTTCCTCACGATGCTGTCTGTGTGAGTGGACCAATTCAGTTTGTCTGTGATGTGTATGCCGAGGAACTTAAAACTTGCTACCCTCTCCACTACTGTTCCATCGATGTGGATGGGGGTGTTCCCTCTGCTGTTTCCTGAAGTCCACAATCATCTCCTTAGTTTTGTTGACGTTGAGTGTGAGGTTATTTTCCTGACACCACACTCCGAGGGCCCTCACCTCCTCCCTGTAGGCCGTCTCGTCGTTGTTGGTAATCAAGCCTACCACTGTTGTGTCGTGCCCCAAACTTGATGATTGAGTTGGAGGCGTGCATGGCCACAGTCGTGGGTGAACAGGGAGTACAGGAAGGGCTCAGACGCACCCTTGTGGGGCCCCAGTGTTGAGGATCAGCGGGGAGGAGATGTTGTTGCCTACCCTCACCACCTGGGGGAGCCGTCAGGAAGGTACATGGAACTCTATTCCACAGTTCTACATAGAGCCATGACTACATGGAACTCAATTCCACAGTTCTACATAGAACCATGACTACATGGAACTCTATTCCACAGTACTACATAGAACCATGACTACATGGAACTCTATTCCACAGTACTACATAGAGCCATGACTACATGGAACTCTATTCCACAGTACTACATAGAGCCAGGGGTACATGGAACTCTATTCCACAGTACTACATAGAGCCAGGGGTACATGGAACTCTGTTCCACAGTACTAATTAGAGCCAGGGGTACATGGAATTCTGTTCCACAGTACTACATAGAGCCAGGGGTACATGGAACTCTATTCCACAGTACTACATAGAGCCAGGGGTACATGGAACTATATTCCACAGTACTACATAGAGCCATGACTACATGGAACTCTATTCCACAGTACTACATAGAGCCATGACTACATGGAACTCTATTCCACAGTACTACATAGAGCCATGACTACATGGAACTCTATTCTACAGTACTACATAGAGCCATGACTACATGGAACTCTATTCCACAGTACTACATAGAGCCATGACTACATGGAACTCTATTCTACAGTACTACATAGAGCCATGACTACATGGAACTCTATTCCACAGTACTACATAGAGCCATGACTACATGGAACTCTATTCCACAATACTACATAGAGCCATGACTACATGGAACTCTATTCCACAGTACCACATAGAGCCATGACTACATGGAACTCTATTCTACAGTACTACATAGAGCCATGACTACATGGAACTCTATTCCACAGTACTACATAGAGCCAGGGGTACATGGAACTCTATTCCACAGTACTACATAGAGCCAGGGGTACATGGAACTCTATTCCACAGTACCACATAGAGCCATGACTACATGGAACTCTATTCCACAGTACTACATAGAGCCATGACTACATGGAACTCTATTCCACATCAGGTAACTGACGCAGCTGTAGAACCAGATCAAATTTTTTAAATAGATAAAAATACACATTATGGAACAACTGGGATTGTGAAGCAACACAAACACACAATGACATTTACCCGTGGATGTTGTGTTGCAGAAATGTGGTAGTGTAGTAGGGTCCTGAGGACACACCCTTAGTGTGTTGTAGATATGTGGTAGTGGAGTAGGGTCCTGAGGGCAGTAGGGTCCTTAGTGTGTTGTAGATATGTGGTAGTGTAGTAGGGTCCTGAGGACACACCCTTAGTGTGTTGTAGATATGTGGTAGTGGAGTAGGGTCCTGAGGACACACCCTTAGTGTGTAGAAATGTGGTAGTGTAGTAGGGTCCTGAGGACACACCCTTAGTGTGTTGTAGATATGTGGTAGTGGAGTAGGGTCCTGAGGACACACCCTTAGTGTGTTGATATGTGGTAGTGTAGTAGGGTCCTGAGGACACACCCTTAGTGTGTTGTAGATATGTGGTAGTGGAGTAGGGTCCTGAGGACACACCCTTAGTGTGTAGATATGTGGTAGTGGAGTAGGGTCCTGAGGACACACCCTTAGTGTGTTGTAGATATGTGGTAGTGGAGTAGGGTCCTGAGGACACACCCTTAGTGTGTAGATATGTGGTAGTGGAGTAGGGTCCTGAGGACACACCCTTAGTGTGTAGATATGTGGTAGTGGAGTAGGGTCCTGAGGACACACCCTTAGTGTGTAGATATGTGGTAGTGTAGTAGGGTCCTGAGGACACACCCTTAGTGTGTTGTAGATATGTGGTAGTGGAGTAGGGTCCTGAGGACACACCCCTAGTGTGTGTAGATATGTGGTAGTGGAGTAGGGTCCTGAGGACACACCCTTAGTGTGTAGATATGTGGTAGTGTAGTAGGGTCCTGAGGACACACCCTTAGTGTGTTGTAGATATGTGGTAGTGGAGTAGGGTCCTGAGGACACACCCTTAGTGTGTTGTAGATATGTGGTAGTGTAGTAGGGTCCTGAGGACACACCCTTAGTGTGTTGTAGATATGTGGTAGTGGAGTAGGGTCCTGAGGGCAGTAGGGTCCTTAGTGTGTTGTAGATATGTGGTAGTGTAGTAGGGTCCTGAGGACACACCCTTAGTGTGTTGTAGATATGTGGTAGTGGAGTAGGGTCCTGAAGACACACCCTTAGTGTGTTGTAGATATGTGGTAGTGGAGTAGGGTCCTGAGGACACACCCTTAGTGTGTTGTAGATATGTGGTAGTGGAGTAGGGTCCTGAGGACAGTAGGGTCCTTAGTGTGTTGTAGATATGTGGTAGTGGAGTAGGGTCCTGAGGACACACCCTTAGTGTGTTGTAGATATGTGGTAGTGGAGTAGGGTCCTGAGGACACACCCTTAGTGTGTAGATATGTGGTAGTGGAGTAGGGTCCTGAGGGCAGTAGGGTCCTTAGTGTGTTGTAGATATGTGGTAGTGGAGTAGGGTCCTGAGGACACACCCTTAGTGTGTTGTAGATATGTGGTAGTAGAGTAGGGTCCTGAGGACACACCCTTAGTGTGTTGTAGATATGTGGTAGTGGAGTAGGGTCCTGCGGACACACCCTTAGTGTGTTGTAGATATGTGGTAGTGGAGTAGGGTCCTGAGGACACACCCTTAGTGTGTTGTAGATATGTGGTAGTGGAGTAGGGTCCTGAGGACACACCCTTCTGGCCCCTGGAAGAGTAGCTGCTGCCTTGGCAGGGGATCCCAATGGGGATCCATACCCATACTAGTACTACATCACTACAACGTTACAGTAAGGCCATCCAGTACCAATCCACAGAGACATGTTGCTGCTGGAAAGTGCAAAGAGCAATAAGGGTTTTTAGGGGCATTATGACTGAGTTAATAAAACACAGCTGCCCCTAAAAGCCCCTTACTTTTCCTGCTGTCTTTTGGCTTCTCTTCTCTCTTCAAACTCCTTCTCTTTTCATCCCCTGCTTACAGTAGAGAGAGAGAGAGGGAGAGAGAGAGAGGGAGGGAGAGAGAGAGGAGAGAGAGAGAGAGAGAGAGAGAGAGAGAGAGAGAGAGAGAGAGAGAGAGAGAGAGGAGAGAAAGACATAGTAGAGAGAGTAGAGAGAGGGAGGGAGAGAGACAGAGACAATGAGAGAGCAGAGAAAGAATTAGAGAGAGAGAGAGAGAGAGAGAGAGAGAGAGAGAGAAGAGAGTAGAGAGAAAGAGAGTAGAGAAAGAGAGTAGAGAGAGAGAGTAGAGAAAGAGAGTAGAGAGAGAGAGAGACAGAGTAGAGAAAGAGAGTAGAGAGAGAGAGAGAGAGAGAGGCTACATAGAGCACTTAGTCTCCCCTGCTCCAGAGTGCATGCCAGAGGTTTATAAATTGCTCTTATAAAAACCGACCTGTGTTAGTTAGGGTCGGCGTGCTGGGATTCCAGCAGGGGCCGTTTAAAAAGAGGGTGAATGGGTTCAACCATGTTCTCACAGTAAGAAGAAACCCTTTCTACCTCATTTAGCATCAGTGTTAAATGAAAACACTCACTGTAGGTCAATAACATTGGCAGCCTCAGAACAACATCGGGCCAGAATCTGACTAGCCATCCATCATCAACCTCCTAAGACCCCGAGACTCAGGACCTGACCATTCACCTAGACTCTGTTACCCCAGATGACCACTAACAACCACCTGACCATTCACCTAGACTATGTTACCCCCAGATGACCACTAACAACCACCTAGACCAGATGACCACTAACAACCACCTAGACTCTGTTACCCCAGATGACCACTAACAACCACCTAGACTCTGTTACCCCCAGATGACCACTAACAACCACCTAGACTCTGTTACCCCAGATGACCACTAACAACCACCTAGACTCTGTTACCCCAGATGACCACTAACAACCACCTGACCATTCACCTAGACTCTGTTACCCCCAGATGACCACTAACAACCACCTAGACTCTGTTACCCCCAGATGACCACTAACAACCACCTGACCATTCACCTAGACTCTGTTACCCCAGATGACCACTAACAACCACCTGACCATTCACCTAGACTCTGTTACCCCCAGATGACCACTAACACCACCTGACCTAGACTCTGTTACCCCAGATGACCACTAACAACAACCATTCACCTAGACTCTGTTACCCCCAGATGACCACTAACAACCACCTAGACTCTGTTACCCCAGATGACCACTAACAACCACCTGACCATTCACCTAGACTCTGTTACCCCAGATGACCACTAACAACCACCTGACCATTCATCTAGACTCTGTTACCCCAGATGACCACTAACAACCACCTAGACTCTGTTACCCCCAGATGACCACTAACAACCACCTAGACTCTGTCACCCCCAGATGACCACTAACAACCACCTAGACTCTGTTACCCCAGATGACCACTAACAACCACCTGACCATTCACCTAGACTCTGTTACCCCAGATGACCACTAACAACCACCTGACCATTCACCTAGACTCTGTTACCCCAGATGACCACTAACAACCACCTAGACTCTGTTACCCCAGATGACCACTAATAACCACCTAGACTCTGTCAGATGACCACTAACAACCATGACCACTAACAACCACCTAGACTCTGTTACCCCAGATGACCACTAACAACCACCTGACCATTCACCTAGACTCTGTTACCCCAGATGACCACTAACAACCACCTAGACTCTTTACCCCAGATGACCCCCTAACAACCACCTGACCATTCACCTAGACTCTGTTACCCCAGATGACCACTAACAACCACCTGACCATTCCTAGACTCTGTTACCCCAGATGACCACTAACAACCACCTAGACTCTGTTACCCCAGATGACCACTAACAACCACCTAGACTCTGTTACCCCAGATGACCACTAACAACAACCATTCACCTAGACTCTGTTACCCCAGATGACCACTAACAACCACCTAGACTCTGTTACCCCAGATGACCACTAACAACCACCTAGACTCTGTTACCCCAGATGACCACTAACAACCACCTGACCATTCACCTAGACTCTGTTACCCCAGATGACCACTAACAACCACCTAGACTCTAGACTCTGTTACCCCAGATGACCACTAACAACCACCTAGACTCTGTTACCAGATGACCACTAACAACCACCTAGACTCTGTTACCCCAGATGACCACTAACAACCACCTGACCATTCACCTAGACTCTGTTACCCCAGATGACCACTAACAACCACCTGACATTCTAGACTCTGTTACCCCAGATGACCACTAACAACCACCTAGACTCTGTTACCCCAGATGACCACTAACAACCACCTAGACTCTGTTACCCCCAGATGACCACTAACAACCACCTAGACTCTGTTACCCCAGATGACCACTAACAACCACCTGACCCTAGACTCTGTTACCCCAGATGACCACTAACAACCACCTAGACTCTGTTACCCCAGATGACCACTAACAACCACCTGACCATTCACCTAGACTCTGTTACCCCAGATGACCACTAACAACCACCTGACCATTCTCTAGACTCTGTTACCCCCCAGATGACCACTAACAACCACCTAGACTCTGTTACCCCAGATGACCACTAACAACCACCTAGACTCTGTTACCCCAGATGACCACTAACAACCACCTGACCATTCACCTAGACTCTGTTACCCCAGATGACCACTAACAACCACCTAGACTCTGTTACCCCAGATGACCACTAACAACCACCTAGACTCTGTTACCCCAGATGACCACTAACAACCACCTGACCATTCACCTAGACTCTGTTACCCCAGATGACCACTAACAAACCAGACCTAGACTCTGTTACCCCAGATGACCACTAACAACCACCTAGACTCTGTTACCCCAGATGACCACTAACAACCACCTAGACTCTGTTACCCCAGATGACCACTAACAACCACCTGACCATTCACCTAGACTCTGTTACCCCCAGATGACCACTAACAACCACCTGACCATTCATCTAGACTCTGTTACCCCAGATGACCACTAACAACCACCTGACCATTCACCTAGACTCTGTTACCCCAGATGACCACTAACAACCACCTGACCATTCACCTAGACTCTGTTACCCCAGATGACCACTAACAACCACCTGACCATTCCTAGACTCTGTTACCCCCAGATGACCACTAACAACCACCTAGACTCTGTTACCCCAGATGACCACTAACAACCACCTGACATTCTAGACTCTGTTACCCCAGATGACCACTAACAACCATCTGACCATTCACCTAGACTCTGTTACCCCAGATGACCACTAACAACCACCTAGACTCTGTTACCCCAGATGACCACTAACAACCACCTGACCATTCACCTAGACTCTGTTACCCCAGATGACCACTAACAACCACCTAGACTCTGTTACCCCAGATGACCACTAACAACCCCTAGACTCTGTTACCCCAGGTAACCACTAACAACCACCTAGACTCTGTCACCCCCAGATGACCACTAACAACCACCTAGACTCTGTTACCCCAGATGACCACTAACAACCACCTAGACTCTGTTACCCCAGATGACCACTAACAACCACCTAGACTCTGTTACCCCAGATGACCACTAACAACCACCTGACCATTCACCTAGACTCTGTTACCCCAGATGACCACTAACAACCACCTGACCATTCACCTAGACTCTGTTACCCCAGATGACCACTAACAACCACCTGACCATTCACCTAGACTCTGTTACCCCAGATGACCACTAACAACCACCTAGACTCTGTTACCCCAGATGACCACTAACAACCACCTGACCATTCACCTAGACTCTGTTACCCCAGATGACCACTAACAACCACCTGACCATTCACCTAGACTCTGTTACCCCAGATGACCACTAACAACCACCTAGACTCTGTTACCCCAGATGACCACTAACAACCACCTGACCATTCACCTAGACTCTGTTACCCCAGATGACCACTAACAACCACCTGACCATTCACCTAGACTCTGTTACCCCCAGATGACCACTAACAACCACCTAGACTCTGTTACCCCAGATGACCACTAACAACACCTGACCATTCACCTAGACTCTGTTACCCCAGATGACCACTAACAACCACCTAGACTCTGTTACCCCCAGATGACCACTAACAACCACCTGACCATTCACCTAGACTCTGTTACCCCAGATGACCACTAACAACCACCTAGACTCTGTTACCCCAGATGACCACTAACAACCACCTAGACTCTGTTACCCCAGATGACCACTAACAACCACCTAGACTCTGTTACCCCAGATGACCACTAACAACCACCTAGACTCTGTTACCCCAGATGACCACTAACAACCACCTAGACTCTGTTACCCCAGATGACCACTAACAACCACCTAGACTCTGTTACCCCAGATGACCACTAACAACCACCTGACCATTCACCTAGACTCTGTTACCCCAGATGACCACTAACAACCACCTGACCATTCACCTAGACTCTGTTACCCCAGATGACCACTAACAACCACCTAGACTCTGTTACCCCAGATGACCACTAACAACCACCTAGACTCTGTTACTCCCCCAGATGACCACTAACAACCACCTAGACTCTGTTACCCCAGATGACCACTAACAACCACCTAGACTCTGTTACCCCAGATGACCACTAACAACCACCTGACCATTCACCTAGACTCTGTTACCCCAGATGACCACTAACAACCACCTGACCATTCACCTAGACTCTGTTACCCCAGATGACCACTAACAACCACCTGACCATTCACCTAGACTCTGTTACCCCCAGATGACCACTAACAACCACCTAGACTCTGTTACCCCAGATGACCACTAACAACCACCTAGACTCTGTTACCCCAGATGACCACTAACAACCACCTAGACTCTGTTACCCCAGATGACCACTAACAACCACCTAGACTCTGTTACCCCAGATGACCACTAACAACCACCTAGACTCTGTTGACCACCAGATGACCACTAACAACCACCTAGACTCTGTTACCCCAGATGACCACTAACAACCACCTGACCATTCACCTAGACTCTGTTACCCCAGATGACCACTAACAACCACCTAGACTCTGTTACCCCAGATGACCACTAACAACCACCTGACCATTCACCTAGACTCTGTTACCCCAGATGACCACTAACAACCACCTAGACCATTCACCTAGACTCTGTTACCCCAGATGACCACTAACAACCACCTGACCATTCACCTAGACTCTGTTACCCCAGATGACCACTAACAACCACCTAGACTCTGTTACCCCAGATGACCACTAACAACCACCTAGACTCTGTTACCCCAGATAACCACTAACAACCACCTAGACTCTGTTACCCCCAGATGACCACTAACAACCACCTAGACTCTGTTACCCCAGATTACCACTAACAACCACCTAGACTCTGTTACCCCAGATGACCACTAACAACCACCTGACCATTCACCTAGACTCTGTTACCCCAGATGACCACTAACAACCACCTAGACTCTGTTACCCCCAGATGACCACTAACAACCACCTGACCATTCACCTAGACTCTGTTACCCCAGATGACCACTAACAACCACCTGACCACCTAGACTCTGTTACCCCAGATGACCACTAACAACCACCTAGACTCTGTTACCCCAGATGACCCCTAACAACCACCTGACCATTCACCTAGACTCTGTTACCCCAGATGACCACTAACAACCACCTGACCATTCTAGACTCTGTTACCCCAGATGACCACTAACAACCACCTAGACTCTGTTACCCCAGATGACCACTAACAACCACCTGACCATTCACCTAGACTCTGTTACCCCAGATGACCACTAACAACCACCACCTAGACTCTGTTACCCCCAGATGACCACTAACAACCACCTGACCATTCACCTAGACTCTGTTACCCCAGATGACCACTAACAACCACCTAGACTCTGTTACCCCAGATGACCACTAACAACCACCTAGACTCTGTTACCCCCAGATGACCACTAACAACCACCTAGACTCTGTTACCCCAGATGACCACTAACAACCCACCTAGACTCTGTTACCCCAGATGACCACTAACAACCACCTAGACTCTGTTACCCCAGATGACCACTAACAACCACCTGACCATTCACCTAGACTCTGTTACCCCAGATGACCACTAACAACCACCTAGACTCTGTTACCCCAGATGACCACTAACAACCACCTGACCATTCACCTAGACTCTGTTACCCCAGATGACCACTAACAACCACCTGACCATTCACCTAGACTCTGTTACCCCAGATGACCACTAACAACCACCTAGACTCTGTTACCCCAGATGACCACTAACAACCACCTAGACTCTGTTACCCCAGATGACCACTAACAACCACCTAGACTCTGTTACCCCAGATGACCACTAACAACCACCTGACCATTCACCTAGACTCTGTTACCCCAGATGACCACTAACAACCACCTGACCATTCACCTAGACTCTGTTACCCCAGATGACCACTAACAACCACCTAGACTCTGTTACCCCAGATGACCACTAACAACCACCTGACCATTCACCTAGACTCTGTTACCCCAGATGACCACTAACAACCACCTGACCATTCACCTAGACTCTGTTACCCCAGATGACCACTAACAACCACCTGACCATTCACCTAGACTCTGTTACCCCAGATGACCACTAACAACCACCTGACCATTCACCTAGACTCTGTTACCCCAGATGACCACTAACAACCACCTAGACTCTGTTACCCCCAGATGACCTAACAACCACCTGACCATTCACCTAGACTCTGTTACCCCAGATGACCACTAACAACCACCTAGACTCTGTTACCCCAGATGACCACTAACAACCACCTAGACTCTGTTACCCCAGATGACCACTAACAACCACCTAGACTCTGTTACCCCAGATGACCACTAACAACCACCTAGACTCTGTTACCCCCAGATGACCACTAACAACCACCTAGACTCTGTTACCCCCAGATGACCACTAACAACCACCTAGACTCTGTTACCCCAGATGACCACTAACAACCACCTGACCATTCACCTAGACTCTGTTACCCCAGATGACCACTAACAACCAACCATTCACCTAGACTCTGTTACCCCAGATGACCACTAACAACCACCTAGACTCTGTTACCCCAGATGACCACTAACAACCACCTAGACTCTGTTACCCCAGATGACCACTAACAACCACCTAGACTCTGTTACCCCAGATGACCACTAACAACCACCTAGACTCTGTTACCCCCAGATGACCACTAACAACCACCTGACCATTCACCTAGACTCTGTTACCCCAGATGACCACTAACAACCACCTGACCATTCACCTAGACTCTGTTACCCCCAGATGACCACTAACAACCACCTGACCCTAGACTCTGTTACCCCAGATGACCACTAACAACCACCTAGACTCTGTTACCCCAGATGACCACTAACAACCACCTAGACTCTGTTACCCCAGATGACCACTAACAACCACCTAGACTCTGTTACCCCAGATGACCACTAACAACCACCTAGACTCTGTTACCCCAGATGACCACTAACAACCACCTAGACTCTGTTGCCCCCAGATGACCACTAACAACCACCTAGACTCTGTTACCCCAGATGACCACTAACAACCACCTGACCATTCACCTAGACTCTGTTACCCCAGATGACCACTAACAACCACCTAGACTCTGTTACCCCAGATGACCACTAACAACCACCTGACCATTCACCTAGACTCTGTTACCCCAGATGACCACTAACAACCACCTGACCATTCACCTAGACTCTGTTACCCCAGATGACCACTAACAACCACCTGACCATTCACCTAGACTCTGTTACCCCAGATGACCACTAACAACCACCTAGACTCTGTTACCCCAGATGACCACTAACAACCACCTAGACTCTGTTACCCCAGATGACCACTAACAACCACCTAGACTCTGTTACCCCAGATGACCACTAACAACCACCTAGACTCTGTTACCCCAGATGACCACTAACAACCACCTAGACTCTGTTACCCCCAGATGACCACTAACAACCACCTGACCATTCACCTAGACTCTGTTACCCCAGATGACCACTAACAACCACCTAGACTCTGTTACCCCAGATGACCACTAACAACCACCTGACCATTCACCTAGACTCTGTTACCCCAGATGACCACTAACAACCACCTGACCATTCACCTAGACTCTGTTACCCCAGATGACCACTAACAACCACCTAGACTCTGTTACCCCAGATGACCACTAACAACCACCTGACCATTCACCTAGACTCTGTTACCCCAGATGACCACTAACAACCACCTGACCATTCACCTAGACTCTGTTACCCCAGATGACCACTAACAACCACCTAGACTCTGTTACCCCCAGATGACCACTAACAACCACCTGACCATTCACCTAGACTCTGTTACCCCAGATGACCACTAACAACCACCTGACCATTCACCTAGACTCTGTTACCCCAGATGACCACTAACAACCACCTGACCATTCACCTAGACTCTGTTACCCCAGATGACCACTAACAACCACCTAGACTCTGTTACCCCAGATGACCACTAACAACCACCTAGACTCTGTTACCCCAGATGACCACTAACAACCACCTAGACTCTGTTACCCCAGATGACCACTAACAACACCTGACCCACCTAGACTCTGTTACCCCAGATGACCACTAACAACCACCTAGACTCTGTTACCCCAGATGACCACTAACAACCACCTGACCATTCACCTAGACTCTGTTACCCCAGATGACCACTAACAACCACCTAGACTCTGTTACCCCAGATGACCACTAACAACCACCTGACCATTCACCTAGACTCTGTTACCCCAGATGACCACTAACAACCACCTAGACTCTGTTACCCCAGATGACCACTAACAACCACCTAGACTCTGTTACCCCAGATGACCACTAACAACCACCTAGACTCTGTTACCCCAGATGACCACTGTTAACAACCACCTAGACTCTGTTACCCCCAGATGACCACTAACAACCACCTGACCATTCACCTAGACTCTGTTACCCCAGATGACCACTAACAACCACCTGACCATTCACCTAGACTCTGTTACCCCAGATGACCACTAACAACCACCTGACCATTCACCTAGACTCTGTTACCCCAGATGACCACTAACAACCACCTAGACTCTGTTACCCCAGATGACCACTAACAACCACCTAGACTCTGTTACCCCAGATGACCACTAACAACCACCTAGACTCTGTTACCCCAGATGACCACTAACAACCACCTGACCATTCACCTAGACTCTGTTACCCCAGATGACCACTAACAACCACCTAGACTCTGTTACCCCAGATGACCACTAACAACCACCTGACCATTCACCTAGACTCTGTTACCCCAGATGACCACTAACAACCACCAGACTCTGTTACCCCAGATGACCACTAACAACCACCTAGACTCTGTTACCCCAGATGACCACTAACAACCACCTAGACTCTGTTACCCCAGATGACCACTAACAACCACCTAGACTCTGTTACCCCAGATGACCACTAACAACCACCTGACCATTCACCTAGACTCTGTTACCCCAGATGACCACTAACAACCACCTAGACTCTGTTACCCCAGATGACCACTAACAAACCACTCTGTTACCATGACCACTAACAACCACCTAGACTCTGTTACCCCAGATGACCACTAACAACCACCTGACCATTCACCTAGACTCTGTTACCCCAGATGACCACTAACAACCACCTGACCATTCATCTAGACTCTGTTACCCCAGATGACCACTAACAACCACCTAGACTCTGTTACCCCAGATGACCACTAACAACCACCTGACATTCACCTGTTACCCCAGATGACCACTAACCACCTGACCACACCTAGACTCTGTTACCCCAGATGACCACTAACAACCACCTGACCATTCACCTAGACTCTGTTACCCCAGATGACCACTAACAACCACCTGACCATTCACCTAGACTCTGTTACCCCAGATGACCACTAACAACCACCTGACCATTCACCTAGACTCTGTTACCCCCAGATGACCACTAACAACCACCTGACCATTCACCTAGACTCTGTTACCCCAGATGACCACTAACAACCACCTAGACTCTGTTACCCCAGATGACCACTAACAACCACCTGACCATTCACCTAGACTCTGTTACCCCAGATGACCACTAACAACCACCTAGACTCTGTTACCCCAGATGACCACTAACAACCACCTAGACTCTGTTACCCCAGATGACCACTAACAACCACCTAGACTGTTACCCCAGATGACCACTAACAACCACCTAGACTCTGTTACCCCAGATGACCACTAACAACCACCTGACCATTCACCTAGACTCTGTTACCCCAGATGACCACTAACAACCACCTGACCATTCACCTAGACTCTGTTACCCCAGATGACCACTAACAACCACCTAGACTCTGTTACCCCAGATGACCACTAACAACCACCTGACCATTCACCTAGACTCTGTTACCCCAGATGACCACTAACACCACCTGACCCACCTAGACTCTGTTACCCCAGATGACCACTAACAACCACCTAGACTCTGTTACCCCAGATGACCACTAACAACCACCTGACCATTCACCTAGACTCTGTTACCCCAGATGACCACTAACAACCACCTGACCATTCACCTAGACTCTGTTACCCCAGATGACCACTAACAACCACCCACCTAGACTCTGTTACCCCAGATGACCACTAACAACCACCTAGACTCTGTTACCCCAGATGACCACTAACAACCTGACCTAGACTCTGTTACCCCAGATGACCACTAACAACCACCTAGACTCTGTTACCCCAGATGACCACTAACAACCACCTGACCATTCACCTAGACTCTGTTACCCCAGATGACCACTAACAACCACCTAGACTCTGTTACCCCAGATGACCACTAACAACCACCTGACCATTCACCTAGACTCTGTTACCCCAGATGACCACTAACAACCACCTGACCATTCACCTAGACTCTGTTACCCCAGATGACCACTAACAACCACCTAGACTCTGTTACCCCAGATGACCACTAACAACCACCTGACCATTCACCTAGACTCTGTTACCCCAGATGACCACTAACAACCACCTAGACTCTGTTACCCCAGATGACCACTACAACCACCTAGACTCTGTTACCCCAGATGACCACTAACAACCACCTAGACTCTGTTACCCCAGATGACCACTAACAACCACCTAGACTCTGTTACCCCCAGATGACCACTAACAACCACCTGACCATTCACCTAGACTCTGTTACCCCAGATGACCACTAACAACCACCTGACCATTCACCTAGACTCTGTTACCCCAGATGACCACTAACAACCACCTGACCATTCACCTAGACTCTGTTACCCCAGATGACCACTAACAACCACCTAGACTCTGTTACCCCAGATGACCACTAACAACCACCTGACCATTCACCTAGACTCTGTTACCCCAGATGACCACTAACAACCACCTAGACTCTGTTACCCCAGATGACCACTAACAACCACCTGACCATTCACCTAGACTCTGTTACCCCAGATGACCACTAACAACCACCTAGACTCTGTTACCCCAGATGACCACTAACAACCACCTGACCATTCACCTAGTGTTACCCCAGATGACCACTAACAACCACCTAGACTCTGTTACCCCAGATGACCACTAACAACCACCTAGACTCTGTCACCCCAGATGACCACTAACAACCACCTAGACTCTGTTACCCCAGATGACCACTAACAACCACCTAGACTCTGTTACCCCAGATGACCACTAACAACCACCTGACCATTCACCTAGACTCTGTTACCCCAGATGACCACTAACAACCACCTAGACTCTGTTACCCCAGATGACCACTAACAACCACCTAGACTCTGTTACCCCAGATGACCACTAACAACCACCTAGACTCTGTTACCCCAGATGACCACTAACAACCACCTGACCATTCACCTAGACTCTGTTACCCCAGATGACCACTAACAACCACCTAGACTCTGTTACCCCAGATGACCACACAACCACCTAGACTCTGTTACCCCAGATGACCACTAACAACCACCTAGACTCTGTTACCCCAGATGACCACTAACAACCACCTGACCATTCACCTAGACTCTGTTACCCCAGATGACCACTAACAACCACCTGACCATTCACCTAGACTCTGTTACCCCAGATGACCACTAACAACCACCTGACCATTCACCTAGACTCTGTTACCCCAGATGACCACTAACAACCACCTAGACTCTGTTACCCCAGATGACCACTAACAACCACCTGAACATTCACCTAGACTCTGTTACCCCAGATGACCACTAACAACCACCTGACCATTCACCTAGACTCTGTTACCCCAGATGACCACTAACAACCACCTGACCATTCACCTAGACTCTGTTACCCCAGATGACCACTAACAACCACCTGACCATTCACCTAGACTCTGTTACCCCAGATGACCACTAACAACCACCTAGACTCTGTTACCCCCAGATGACCACTAACAACCACCTGACCACCTAGACTCTGTTACCCCAGATGACCACTAACAACCACCTGACCATTCACCTAGACTCTGTTACCCCAGATGACCACTAACAACCACCTAGACTCTGTTACCCCCAGATGACCACTAACAACCACCTGACCATTCACCTAGACTCTGTTACCCCAGATGACCACTAACAACCACCTGACCATTCACCTAGACTCTGTTACCCCAGATGACCACTAACAACCACCTGACCATTCACCTAGACTCTGTTACCCCAGATAACAACCACCTAACAACCACCTAGACTCTGTTACCCCAGATGACCACTAACAACATTCACCTAGACTCTGTTACCCCAGATGACCACTAACAACCACCTGACCATTCACCTAGACTCTGTTACCCCAGATAACCACTAACAACCACCTAGACTCTGTTACCCCCAGATAACCACTAACAACCACCTAGACTCTGTTACCCCCAGATAACCACTAACAACCACCTAGACTCTGTTACCCCCAGATAACCACTAACAACCACCTAGACTCTGTTACCCCCAGATGACCACTAACAACCACCTAGACTCTGTTACCCCAGATGACCACTAACAACCACCTGACCATTCACCTAGACTCTGTTACCCCAGATGACCACTAACAACCACCTGACATTCACCTAGACTCTGTTACCCCAGATGACCACTAACAACCACCTAGACTCTGTTACCCCAGATGACCACTAACAACCACCTAGACTCTGTTACCCCAGATGACCACTAACAACCACCTAGACTCTGTTACCCCAGATGACCACTAACAACCACCTAGACTCTGTTACCCCAGATGACCACTAACAACCACCTAGACTCTGTTACCCCAGATGACCACTAACAACCACCTAGACTCTGTTACCCCAGATGACCACTAACAACCACCTGACCATTCACCTAGACTCTGTTACCCCAGATGACCACTAACAACCACCTAGACTCTGTTACCCCAGATGACCACTAACAACCACCTGACCATTCACCTAGACTCTGTTACCCCAGATGACCACTAACAACCACCTGACCATTCATCTAGACTCTGTTACCCCAGATGACCACTAACAACCACCTAGACTCTGTTACCCCAGATGACCACTAACAACCACCACTCTGTTACCCCAGATGACCACTAACAACCACCACCTAGACTCTGTTACCCCAGATGACCACTAACAACCACCTGACCATTCACCTAGACTCTGTTACCCCAGATGACCACTAACAACCACCTGATTCACCTAGACTCTGTTACCCCAGATGACCACTAACAACCACCTGACTCATTGACCACTAACAACCACCTAGACTCTGTTACCCCAGATGACCACTAACAACCACCTAGACTCTGTTACCCCAGATGACCACTAACAACCACCTAGACTCTGTTACCCCAGATGACCACTAACAACCACCTAGACTCTGTTACCCCAGATGACCACTAACAACCACCTGACCATTCACCTAGACTCTGTTACCCCAGATGACCACTAACAACCACCTGACCATTCACCTAGACTCTGTTACCCCAGATGACCACTAACAACCACCTAGACTCTGTTACCCCAGATGACCACTAACAACCTAGACTCTGTTACCCCAGATGACCACTAACAACCACCTAGACTCTGTTACCCCAGATGACCACTAACAACCACCTAGACTCTGTTACCCCAGATGACCACTAACAACCACCTAGACTCTGTTACCCCAGATGACCACTAACAACCACCTGACCATTCACCTAGACTCTGTTACCCCAGATGACCACTAACAACCACCTGACCATTCCTAGACTCTGTTACCCCAGATGACCACTAACAACCACCTAGACTCTGTTACCCCAGATGACCACTAACAACCACCTGACCATTCACCTAGACTCTGTTACCCCAGATGACCACTAACAACCACCTGACCATTCACCTAGACTCTGTTACCCCAGATGACCACTAACAACCACCTAGACTCTGTTACCCCAGATGACCACTAACAACCACCTGACCATTCACCTAGACTCTGTTACCCCAGATGACCACTAACAACCACCTAGACTCTGTTACCCCCAGATGACCACTAACAACCACCTGACCATTCACCTAGACTCTGTTACCCCAGATGACCACTAACAACCACCTGAACATTCACCTAGACTCTGTTACCCCAGATGACCACTAACAACCACCTAGACTCTGTTACCCCAGATGACCACTAACAACCACCTAGACCTAGACTCTGTTACCCCAGATGACCACTAACAACCACCTAGACTCTGTTACCCCAGATGACCACTAACAACCACTGACCATTCACCTAGACTCTGTTACCCCAGATGACCACTAACAACCACCTGACCATTCACCTAGACTCTGTTACCCCAGATGACCACTAACAACCACCTAGACTCTGTTACCCCAGATGACCACTAACAACCACCTGACATTCACCTAGACTCTGTTACCCCAGATGACCACTAACAACCACCTAGACTCTGTTACCCCAGATGACCACTAACAACCACCTAGACTCTGTTACCCCAGATGACCACTAACAACCACCTAGACTCTGTTACCCCAGATGACCACTAACAACCACCTGACCATTCACCTAGACTCTGTTACCCCAGATGACCACTAACAACCACCTAGACTCTGTTACCCCAGATGACCACTAACAACCACCTGACCATTCACCTAGACTCTGTTACCCCAGATGACCACTAACAACCACCTAGACTCTGTTACCCCAGATGACCACTAACCACCTAGACCACCCCAGATGACCATAACAACCACCTAGACTCTGTTACCCCAGATGACCACTAACAACCACCTGACCATTCACCTAGACTCTGTTACCCCAGATGACCACTAACAACCACCTAGACTCTGTTACCCCAGATGACCACTAACAACCACCTGACCATTCACCTAGACTCTGTTACCCCAGATGACCACTAACAACCACCTGACCATTCACCTAGACTCTGTTACCCCAGATGACCACTAACAACCACCTAGACTCTGTTACCCCAGATGACCACTAACAACCACCTAGACTCTGTCACCCCAGATGACCACTAACAACCACCTAGACTCTGTTACCCCAGATGACCACTAACAACCACCTAGACTCTGTTACCCCAGATGACCACTAACAACCACCTAGACTCTGTTACCCCAGATGACCACTAACAACCACCTAGACTCTGTTCTGTTACCCCAGATGACCACTAACAACCACCTGACCATTCATCTAGACTCTGTTACCCCAGATGACCACTAACAACCACCTAGACTCTGTTACCCCAGATGACCACTAACAACCACCTGACCATTCACCTAGACTCTGTTACCCCAGATGACCACTAACAACCACCTAGACTCTGTTACCCCAGATGACCACTAACAACCACCTGACCATTCACCTAGACTCTGTTACCCCAGATGACCACTAACAACCACCTGACCAATCACCTAGACTCTGTTACCCCAGATGACCACTAACAACCACCTAGACTCTGTTACCCCAGATGACCACTAACAACCACCTAGACTCTGTTACCCCAGATGACCACTAACAACCACCTAGACTCTGTTACCCCAGATGACCATTAACAACCACCTAGACTCTGTTACCCCAGATGACCACTAACAACCACCTAGACTCTGTTACCCCAGATGACCACTAACAACCACCTAGACTCTGTTACCCCAGATGACCACTAACCACCTGACCACCTAGACTCTGTTACCCCAGATGACCACTAACAACCACCTAGACTCTGTTACCCCAGATGACCACTAACAACCACCTGACCATTCACCTAGACTCTGTTACCCCAGATGACCACTAACAACCACCTGACCATTCACCTAGACTCTGTTACCCCAGATGACCACTAACAACCACCTAGACTCTGTTACCCCAGATGACCACTAACAACCACCTGACCATTCACCTAGACTCTGTTACCCCAGATGACCACTAACAACCACCTGACCATTCACCTAGACTCTGTTACCCCAGATGACCACTAACAACCACCTAGACTCTGTTACCCCAGATGACCACTAACAACCACCTAGACTCTGTTACCCCAGATGACCACTAACCAACCCACCTAGACTCTGTTACCCCAGATGACCACTAACAACCACCTGACCATTCACCTAGACTCTGTTACCCCAGATGACCACTAACAACCACCTGACCATTCACCTAGACTCTGTTACCCCAGATGACCACTAACAACCACCTAGACTCTGTTACCCCAGATGACCACTAACAACCACCTAGACTCTGTTACCCCAGATGACCACTAACAACCACCTAGACTCTGTTACCCCAGATGACCACTAACAACCACCTGACCATTCACCTAGACTCTGTTACCCCCAGATGACCACTAACCCCAGATGACCACTAACAACCACCTAGACTCTGTTACCCCAGATGACCACTAACAACCACCTAGACTCTGTTACCCCATTAACAACCTAGACTCTGTTACCCCAGATGACCACTAACAACCACCTAGACTCTGTTACCCCAGATGACCACTAACAACCACCTGACCATTCACCTAGACTCTGTTACCCCAGATGACCACTAACAAACCTAGACTCTGTTACCCCAGATGACCATTAACAACCACCTAGACTCTGTTACCCCAGATGACCACTAACAACCACCTAGACTCTGTTACCCCAGATGACCACTAACAACCACCTAGACTCTGTTACCCCAGATGACCACTAACAACCACCTAGACTCTGTTACCCCAGATGACCACTAACAACCACCTAGACTCTGTTACCCCAGATGACCACTAACAACCACCTAGACTCTGTTACCCCAGATGACCACTAACAACCACCTAGACTCTGTTACCCCAGATGACCACTAACAACCACCTAGACTCTGTTACCCCAGATACCACTAACAACCACCTAGACTCTGTTACCCCAGATGACCACTAACAACCACCTGACCATTCACCTAGACTCTGTTACCCCAGATGACCACTAACAACCACCTGACCATTCCTAGACTCTGTTACCCCAGATGACCACTAACAACCACCTAGACTCTGTTACCCCAGATGACCACTAACAACCACCTGACCATTCACCTAGACTCTGTTACCCCAGATGACCACTAACAACCACCTAGACTCTGTTACCCCAGATGACCACTAACAACCACCTGACCATTCACCTAGACTCTGTTACCCCAGATGACCACTAACAACCACCTAGACTCTGTTACCCCAGATGACCACTAACAACCACCTAGACTCTGTTACCCCAGATGACCACTAACAACCACCTAGACTCTGTTACCCCAGATGACCACTAACAACCACCTGACCATTCACCTAGACTCTGTTACCCCCAGATGACCACTAACAACCACCTGACCATTCACCTAGACTCTGTTACCCCAGATGACCACTAACAACCACCTAGACTCTGTTACCCCAGATGACCACTAACAACCACCTGACATTCACCTAGACTCTGTTACCCCAGATGACCACTAACAACCACCTAGACTGTTACCCCAGATGACCACTAACAACCACCTAGACTCTGTTACCCCAGATGACCACTAACAACCACCACCTAGACTCTGTTACCCCAGATGACCACTAACAACCACCTGACCATTCACCTAGACTCTGTTACCCCAGATGACCACTAACAACCACCTAGACTCTGTTACCCCAGATGACCACTAACAACCACCTGACCATTCACCTAGACTCTGTTACCCCAGATGACCACTAACAACCACCTAGACTCTGTTACCCCAGATGACCACTAACAACCACCTGACCATTCACCTAGACTCTGTTACCCCAGATGACCACTAACAACCACCTAGACTCTGTTACCCCAGATGACCACTAACAACCACCTGACCATTCACCTAGACTCTGTTACCCCAGATGACCACTAACAACCACCTAGACTCTGTTACCCCAGATGACCACTAACAACCACCTGACCATTCACCTAGACTCTGTTACCCCAGATGACCACTAACAACCACCTGACCATTCACCTAGACTCTGTTACCCCAGATGACCACTAACAACCACCTAGACTCTGTTACCCCAGATGACCACTAACAACCACCTAGACTCTGTCACCCCAGATGACCACTAACAACCACCTAGACTCTGTTACCCCAGATGACCACTAACAACCACCTAGACTCTGTTACCCCAGATGACCACTAACAACCACCTAGACTCTGTTACCCCAGATGACCACTAACAACCACCTAGACTCTGTTACCCCAGATGACCACTAACAACCACCTGACCATTCATCTAGACTCTGTTACCCCAGATGACCACTAACAACCACCTAGACTCTGTTACCTCTGTTACCCCAGATGACCACTAACAACCACCTGACCATTCACCTAGACTCTGTTACCCCAGATGACCACTAACAACCACCTAGACTCTGTTACCCCAGATGACCACTAACAACCACCTGACCATTCACCTAGACTCTGTTACCCCAGATGACCACTAACAACCACCTGACCATTCACCTAGACTCTGTTACCCCAGATGACCACTAACAACCACCTAGACTCTGTTACCCCAGATGACCACTAACAACCACCTAGACTCTGTTACACCCCAGATGACCACTAACAACCACCTAGACTCTGTTACCCCAGATGACCACTAACAACCACCTAGACTCTGTTACCCCAGATGACCACTAACAACCACCTAGACTCTGTTACCCCAGATGACCACTAACAACCACCTAGACTCTGTTACCCCAGATGACCACTAACAACCACCTAGACTCTGTTACCCCAGATGACCACTAACAACCACCTAGACTCTGTTACCCCAGATGACCACTAACAACCACCTGACCATTCACCTAGACTCTGTTACCCCAGATGACCACTAACAACCACCTGACCATTCACCTAGACTCTGTTACCCCAGATGACCACTAACAACCACCTAGACTCTGTTACCCCAGATGACCACTAACAACCACCTGACCATTCACCTAGACTCTGTTACCCCAGATGACCACTAACAACCACCTGACCATTCACCTAGACTCTGTTACCCCAGATGACCACTAACAACCACCTAGACTCTGTTACCCCAGATGACCACTAACAACCAACTGACCATTCACCTAGACTCTGTTACCCCAGATGACCACTAACAACCACCTAGACTCTGTTACCCCAGATGACCACTAACAACCACCTAGACTCTGTTACCCCAGATGACCACTAACAACCACCTAGACTCTGTTACCCCAGATGACCACTAACAACCACCTAGACTCTGTTACCCCAGATGACCACTAACAACCACCTGACCATTCACCTAGACTCTGTTACCCCAGATGACCACTAACAACCACCTGACCATTCACCTAGACTCTGTTACCCCAGATGACCACTAACAACCACCTGACCATTCACCTAGACTCTGTTACCCCAGATGACCACTAACAACCACCTAGACTCTGTTACCCCAGATGACCACTAACAACCACCTGACCATTCATCTAGACTCTGTTACCCCAGATGACCACTAACAACCACCTAGACTCTGTTACCCCAGATGACCACTAACAACCACCTGACCATTCACCTAGACTCTGTTACCCCAGATGACCACTAACAACCACCTAGACTCTGTTACCCCAGATGACCACTAACAACCCCCTAGACTCTGTTACCCCCAACCACTGAACATTCACCTAGACTCTGTTACCCCAGATGACCACTAACAACCACCTAGACTCTGTTACCCCAGATGACCACTAACAACCACCTGACCATTCACCTAGACTCTGTTACCCCAGATGACCACTAACAACCACCTAGACTCTGTTACCCCAGATGACCACTAACAACCACCTAGACTCTGTTACCCCAGATGACCACTAACAACCACCTAGACTCTGTTACCCCAGATGACCACTAACAACCACCTAGACTCTGTTACCCCAGATGACCACTAACAACCACCTAGACTCTGTTACCCCAGATGACCACTAACAACCACCTAGACTCTGTTACCCCCAGATGACCACTAACAACCACCTAGACTCTGTTACCCCAGATGACCACTAACAACCACCTGACCATTCACCTAGACTCTGTTACCCCAGATGACCACTAACAACCACCTGACCATTCACCTAGACTCTGTTACCCCAGATGACCACTAACAACCACCTAGACTCTGTTACCCCAGATGACCACTAACAACCACCTGACCATTCACCTAGACTCTGTTACCCCAGATGACCACTAACAACCACCTAGACTCTGTTACCCCAGATTCACTAGACTCTGTTACCCCAGATGACCACTAACAACCACCTAGACTCTGTTACCCCAGATGACCACTAACAACCACCTGACCATTCACCTAGACTCTGTTACCCCAGATGACCACTAACAACCACCTAGACTCTGTTACCCCAGATGACCACTAACAAACCAGACTCTGTTACCCCAGATGACCACTAACAACCACCTAGACTCTGTTACCCCAGATGACCACTAACAACCACCTAGACTCTGTTACCCCAGATGACCACTAACAACCACCTGACCATTCACCTAGACTCTGTTACCCCAGATGACCACTAACAACCACCTGACCATTCACCTAGACTCTGTTACCCCAGATGACCACTAACAACCACCTGACCATTCACCTAGACTCTGTTACCCCCAGATGACCACTAACAACCACCTAGACTCTGTTACCCCAGATGACCCCAGATGACCACTAACAACCACCTGACCATTCACCTAGACTCTGTTACCCCAGATGACCACTAACAACCACCTAGACTCTGTTACCCCAGATGACCACTAACAACCACCTGACCATTCACCTAGACTCTGTTACCCCAGACAACCACTAACAACCACCTAGACTCTGTTACCCCAGATGACCACTAACAACCACCTAGACCACCTAGACTCTGTTACCCCAGATGACCACTAACAACCACCTAGACTCTGTTACCCCAGATGACCACTAACAACCACCTAGACTCTGTTACCCCAGATGACCACTAACAACCACCTAGACTCTGTTACCCCAGATGACCACTAACAACCACCTGACCATTCACCTAGACTCTGTTACCCCAGATGACCACTAACAACCACCTAGACTCTGTTACCCCAGATGACCACTAACAACCACCTGACCCTAGACTCTGTTACCCCAGATGACCACTAACAACCACCTGACCATTGTCTAGACTCTGTTACCCCAGATGACCACTAACAACCACCTAGACTCTGTTACCCCAGATGACCACTAACAACCACCTGACCATTCACCTAGACTCTGTTACCCCAGATGACCACTAACAACCACCTGACCATTCTGACTCTGTTACCCCAGATGACCACTAACAACCACCTGACCATTCACCTAGACTCTGTTACCCCAGATGACCACTAACAACCACCTAGACTCTGTTACCCCAGATGACCACTAACAACCACCTGACCATTCACCTAGACTCTGTTACCCCAGATGACCACTAACAACCACCTGACCATTCACCTAGACTCTGTTACCCCAGATGACCACTAACAACCACCTAGACTCTGTTACCCCAGATGACCACTAACAACCACCTGACCATTCATCTAGACTCTGTTACCCCAGATGACCACTAACAACCACCTAGACTCTGTTACCCCAGATGACCACTAACAACCACCTAGACTCTGTCACCCCCAGATGACCACTAACAACCACCTAGACTCTGTTACCCCAGATGACCACTAACAACCACCTAGACTCTGTTACCCCAGATGACCACTAACAACCACCTAGACTCTGTTACCCCAGATGACCACTAACAACCACCTGACCATTCACCTAGACTCTGTTACCCCAGATGACCACTAACAACCACCTGAACATTCACCTAGACTCTGTTACCCCAGATGACCACTAACAACCACCTAGACTCTGTTACCCCAGATGACCACTAACAACCACCTAGACTCTGTTACCCCATAACCACTAACACCTAGACTCTGTTACCCCAGATGACCACTAACAACCACCTAGACTCTGTTACCCCAGATGACCACTAACAACCACCTAGACTCTGTTACCCCCAGATGACCACTAACAACCACCTGACCATTCACCTAGACTCTGTTACCCCAGATGACCACTAACAACCACCTGACCTTCATCTAGACTCTGTTACCCCAGATGACCACTAACAACCACCTAGACTCTGTTACCCCAGATGACCACTAACAACCACCTGACCATTCACCTAGACTCTGTTACCCCAGATGACCACTAACAACCACCTGACCATTCACCTAGACTCTGTTACCCCAGATGACCACTAACAACCACCTAGACTCTGTTACCCCAGATGACCACTAACAACCACCTGACCATTCACCTAGACTCTGTTACCCCAGATGACCACTAACAACCACCTAGACTCTGTTACCCCAGATGACCACTAACAACCACCTGACCATTCACCTAGACTCTGTTACCCCAGATGACCACTAACAACCACCTGACATTCACCTAGACTCTGTTACCCCAGATGACCACTAACAACCACCTAGACTCTGTTACCCCAGATGACCACTAACAACCACCTAGACTCTGTTACCCCCAGATGACTACTAACAACCACCTAGACTCTGTTACCCCAGATGACCACTAACAACCACCTGACCATTCACCTAGACTCTGTTACCCCAGATGACCACTAACAACCACCTAGACTCTGTTACCCCAGATGACCACTAACAACCACCTAGACTCTGTTACCCCAGATGACCACTAACAACCACCTAGACTCTGTTACCCCAGATGACCACTAACAACCACCTAGACTCTGTTACCCCAGATGACCACTAACAACCACCTGACCATTCACCTAGACTCTGTTACCCCAGATGACCACTAACAACCACCAGACCACCCCAGACTCCACTAGACAACCACCTGACCCACCTAGACTCTGTTACCCCAGATGACCACTAACAACCACCTAGACTCTGTTACCCCAGATGACCACTAACAACCACCTGACCATTCACCTAGACTCTGTTACCCCAGATGACCACTAACAACCACCTAGACTCTGTTACCCCAGATGACCACTAACAACCACCTGACCATTCACCTAGACTCTGTTACCCCAGATGACCACTAACAACCACCTGACCATTCACCTAGACTCTGTTACCCCAGATGACCACTAACAACCACCTAGACTCTGTTACCCCAGATGACCACTAACAACCACCTAGACTCTGTCACCCCAGATGACCACTAACAACCACCTAGACTCTGTTACCCCAGATGACCACTAACAACCACCTAGACTCTGTTACCCCAGATGACCACTAACAACCACCTAGACTCTGTTACCCCCAGATGACCACTAACAACCACCTAGACTCTGTTACCCCAGATGACCACTAACAACCACCTGACCATTCTCTAGACTCTGTTACCCCAGATGACCACTAACAACCACCTAGACTCTGTTACCCCAGATGACCACTAACAACCACCTGACCATTCACCTAGACTCTGTTACCCCAGATGACCACTAACAACCACCTAGACTCTGTTACCCCAGATGACCACTAACAACCACCTGACCATTCACCTAGACTCTGTTACCCCAGATGACCACTAACAACCACCTGACCATTCACCTAGACTCTGTTACCCCAGATGACCACTAACAACCACCTAGACTCTGTTACCCCAGATGACCACTAACAACCACCTAGACTCTGTTACCCCAGATGACCACTAACAACCACCTAGACTCTGTTACCCCAGATGACCACTAACAACCACCTAGACTCTGTTACCCCAGATGACCACTAACAACCACCTAGACTCTGTTACCCCAGATGACCACTAACAACCACCTGACTCTGTTACCCCAGATGACCACTAACAACCACCTAGACTCTGTTACCCCAGATGACCACTAACAACCACCTAGACTCTGTTACCCCAGATGACCACTAACAACCACCTGACCATTCACCTAGACTCTGTTACCCCAGATGACCACTAACAACCACCTGACCATTCACCTAGACTCTGTTACCCCAGATGACCACTAACAACCACCTAGACTCTGTTACCCCAGATGACCACTAACAACCACCTGACCATTCACCTAGACTCTGTTACCCCAGATGACCACTAACAACCACCTGACCATTCACCTAGACTCTGTTACCCCAGATGACCACTAACAACCACCTAGACTCTGTTACCCCAGATGACCACTAACAACCACCTGACCATTCACCTAGACTCTGTTACCCCAGATGACCACTAACAACCACCTAGACTCTGTTACCCCAGATGACCACTAACAACCACCTAGACTCTGTTACCCCAGATTAACAACCACCTAGACTCTGTTACCCCAGATGACCACTAACAACCACCTAGACTCTGTTACCCCCAGATGACCACTAACAACCACCTGACCATTCACCTAGACTCTGTTACCCCAGATGACCACTAACAACCACCTGACCATTCACCTAGACTCTGTTACCCCCAGATGACCACTAACAACCACCTGACCATTCACCTAGACTCTGTTACCCCAGATGACCACTAACAACCACCTAGACTCTGTTACCCCAGATGACCACTAACAACCACCTGACCATTCACCTAGACTCTGTTACCCCAGATGACCACTAACAACCACCTAGACTCTGTTACCCCCAGATGACCACTAACAACCACCTGACCATTCACCTAGACTCTGTTACCCCAGATGACCACTAACAACCACCTAGACTCTGTTACCCCAGATGACCACTAACAACCTAGACTCTGTTACCCCAGATGACCACTAACAACCACCTAGACTCTGTTACCCCAGATGACCACTAACACCACCTGACCCTAGACTCTGTTACCCCAGATGACCACTAACAACCACCTGACATTCACCTAGACTCTGTTACCCCAGATGACCACTAACAACCACCTGACCTGTTACCCCAGATTCACTAACAACCACCTAGACTCTGTTACCCCCAGATGACCACTAACAACCACCTAGACTCTGTTACCCCAGATGACCACTAACAACCACCTAGACTCTGTTACCCCAGATGACCACTAACAACCACCTAGACTCTGTTACCCCAGATGACCACTAACAACCACCTAGACTCTGTTACCCCAGATGACCACTAACAACCACCTAGACTCTGTTACCCCAGATGACCACTAACAACCACCTGACCATTCACCTAGACTCTGTTACCCCAGATGACCACTAACAACCACCTGACCATTCCCCAGACTCTGTTACCCCAGATGACCACTAACAACCACCTAGACTCTGTTACCCCAGATGACCACTAACAACCACCTGACATTCACCTAGACTCTGTTACCCCAGATGACCACTAACAACCACCTGACCATTCACCTAGACTCTGTTACCCCAGATGACCACTAACAACCACCTAGACTCTGTTACCCCAGATGACCACTAACAACCACCTGACCATTCACCTAGACTCTGTTACCCCAGATGACCACTAACAACCACCTAGACTCTGTTACCCCAGATGACCACTAACAACCACCTAGACTCTGTTACCCCACCTAGACTCTGTTACCCCAGATGACCACTAACAACCACCTAGACTCTGTTACCCCAGATGACCACTAACAACCACCTGACCATTCACCTAGACTCTGTTACCCCAGATGACCACTAACAACCACCTGACCATTCACCTAGACTCTGTTACCCCAGATGACTAACAACCACCTGAACATTCACCTAGACTCTGTTACCCCAGATGACCACTAACAACCACCTAGACTCTGACTTACCCCAGATGACCACTAACAACCACCTAGACTCTGTTACCCCAGATGACCACTAACAACCACCTAGACTCTGTTACCCCCAGATGACCACTAACAACCACCTGACCATTCACCTAGACTCTGTTACCCCAGATGACCACTAACAACCACCTAGACTCTGTTACCCCAGATGACCACTAACAACCACCTAGACTCTGTTACCCCACAACCACTAACAACCACCTAGACTCTGTTACCCCCAGATGACCACTAACAACCACCTAGACTCTGTTACCCCAGATGACCACTAACAACCACCTAGACTCTGTTACCCCAGATGACCACTAACAACCATTCCTAGACTCTGTTACCCCAGATGACCACTAACAACCACCTGACCATTCACCTAGACTCTGTTACCCCAGATGACCACTAACAACCACCTAGACTCTGTTACCCCAGATGACCACTAACAACCACCTGACCATTCACCTAGACTCTGTTACCCCAGATGACCACTAACAACCACCTGACATTCACCTAGACTCTGTTACCCCAGATGACCACTAACAACCACCTAGACTCTGTTACCCCAGATGACCACTAACAACCACCTGACCATTCACCTAGACTCTGTTACCCCAGATGACCACTAACAACCACCTGACCATTCACCTAGACTCTGTTACCCCAGATGACCACTAACAACCACCTGACCATTCACTAACAACCACCTAGACTCTGTTACCCCAGATGACCACTAACAACCACCTAGACTCTGTTACCCCAGATGACCACTAACAACCACCTGACCATTCACCTAGACTCTGTTACCCCAGATGACCACTAACAACCACCTGACCATTCACCTAGACTCTGTTACCCCAGATGACCACTAACAACCACCTAGACTCTGTTACCCCAGATGACCACTAACAACCACCTAGACTCTGTTACCCCAGATGACCACTAACAACCACCTAGACTCTGTTACCCCAGATGACCACTAACAACCACCTGACATTCTGTTAGACTCTGTTACCCCAGATGACCACTAACAACCACCTAGACTCTGTTACCCCAGATGACCACTAACAACCACCTAGACTCTGTTACCCCAGATGACCACTAACAACCACCTAGACTCTGTTACCCCAGATGACCACTAACAACCACCTGACCATTCACCTAGACTCTGTTACCCCAGATGACCACTAACAACCACCACATTCACCTAGACTCTGTTACCCCAGATGACCACTAACAACCACCTAGACTCTGTTACCCCAGATGACCCCTAGACTCTGTTACCCCAGATGACCACTAACAACCACCTAGACTCTGTTACCCCAGATGACCACTAACAACCACCTAGACTCTGTTACCCCAGATGACCACTAACAACCACCTAGACTCTGTTACCCCAGATGACCACTAACAACCACCTGACCATTCACCTAGACTCTGTTACCCCAGATGACCACTAACAACCACCTAGACTCTGTTACCCCAGATGACCACTAACAACCACCTAGACTCTGTTACCCCAGATGACCACTAACAACCACCTGACCATTCACCTAGACTCTGTTACCCCAGATGACCACTAACAACCAACATTCACCTAGACTCTGTTACCCCAGATGACCACTAACAACCACCTAGACTCTGTTACCCCAGATGACCACTAACAACCACCTGACCATTCACCTAGACTCTGTTACCCCAGATGACCACTAACAACCACCTAGACTCTGTTACCCCAGATGACCACTAACAACCACCTGACCATTCACCTAGACTCTGTTACCCCAGATGACCACTAACAACCACCTGACCATTCACCTAGACTCTGTTACCCCAGATGACCACTAACAACCACCTAGACTCTGTTACCCCAGATGACCACTAACAACCACCTAGACTCTGTTACCCCAGACTAACACCACCTAGACTCTGTTACCCCAGATGACCACTAACTGACCACACCTAGACTCTGTTACCCCAGATGACCACTAACAACCACCTGACCATTCACCTAGACTCTGTTACCCCAGATGACCACTAACAACCACCTAGACTCTGTTACCCCAGATGACCACTAACAACCACCTGACCATTCACCTGACTCTGTTACCCCAGATGACCACTAACAACCACCTAGACTCTGTTACCCCAGATGACCACTAACAACCACCTAGACTCTGTTACCCCAGATGACCACTAACAACCACCTAGACTCTGTTACCCCAGATGACCACTAACAACCACCTGACCAGACTAGACTCTGTTACCCCAGATGACCACTAACAACCACCTAGACTCTGTTACCCCAGATGACCACTAACAACCACCTGACCATTCACCTAGACTCTGTTACCCCAGATGACCACTAACCAACCACCTAGACTCTGTTACCCCAGATGACCACTGACCATTCACCTAGACTCTGTTACCCCAGATGACCACTAACAACCACCTAGACTCTGTTACCCCAGATGACCACTAACACCACCTAGACTCTGTTACCCCAGATGACCACTAACAACCACCTAGACTCTGTTACCCCAGATGACCACTAACAAACCTGACCATTCCTAGACTCTGTTACCCCAGATGACCACTAACAACCACCTAGACTCTGTTACCCCAGATGACCACTAACAACCACCTGACCACTCTGTTACCCCAGATGACCACTAACAACCACCTAGACTCTGTTACCCCAGATGACCACTAACAACCACCTGACCATTCACCTAGACTCTGTTACCCCAGATGACCACTAACAACCACCTGACCTAGACTCTGTTACCCCAGATGACCACTAACAACCACCTAGACTCTGTTACCCCAGATGACCACTAACAACCACCTAGACTCTGTTACCCCAGATGACCACTAACAACCACCTAGACTCTGTTACCCCAGATGACCACTAACAACCACCTAGACTCTGTTACCCCAGATGACCACTAACAACCACCTAGACTCTGTTACCCCAGATGACCACTAACAACCACCTAGACTCTGTTACCCCCAGATGACCACTAACAACCACCTGACCATTCACCTAGACTCTGTTACCCCAGATGACCACTAACAACCACCTGACCATTCACCTAGACTCTGTTACCCCAGATGACCACTAACAACCACCTAGACTCTGTTACCCCAGATGACCACTAACAACCACCTGACCATTCACCTAGACTCTGTTACCCCAGATGACCACTAACAACCACCTGACCATTCACCTAGACTCTGTTACCCCAGATGACCACTAACAACCACCTAGACTCTGTTACCCCAGATGACCACTAACAACCACCTGACATTCACCTAGACTCTGTTACCCCAGATGACCACTAACAACAACCACCTAGACTCTGTTACCCCAGATGACCACTAACAACCACCTGACCATTCACCTAGACTCTGTTACCCCAGATGACCACTAACAACCACCTAGACTCTGTTACCCCAGATGACCACTAACAACCACCTAGACTCTGTTACCCCAGATGACCACTAACAACCACCTAGACTCTGTTACCCCAGATGACCACTAACAACCACCTAGACTCTGTTACCCCCAGATGACCACTAACAACCACCTGACCATTCACCTAGACTCTGTTACCCCAGATGACCACTAACAACCACCTGACATTCACCTAGACTCTGTTACCCCAGATGACCACTAACAACCACCTAGACTCTGTTACCCCAGATGACCACTAACAACCACCTGACCATTCACCTAGACTCTGTTACCCCAGATGACCACTAACAACCACCTAGACTCTGTTACCCCAGATGACCACTAACAACCACCTAGACTCTGTTACCCCAGATGACCACTAACAACCACCTAGACTCTGTTACCCCAGATGACCACTAACAACCACCTGACCATTCACCTAGACTCTGTTACCCCAGATGACCACTAACAACCACCTAGACTCTGTTACCCCAGATGACCACTAACAACCACCTGACCATTCACCTAGACTCTGTTACCCCAGATGACCACTAACAACCACCTAGACTCTGTTACCCCAGATGACCACTAACAACCACCTGACCATTCACCTAGACTCTGTTACCCCAGATGACCACTAACAACCACCTGACCATTCCTAGACTCTGTTACCCCAGATGACCATTAACAACCACCTAGACTCTGTTACCCCAGATGACCACTAACAACCACCTGACCCTAGACTCTGTTACCCCAGATGACCACTAACAACCACCTAGACTCTGTTACCCCAGATGACCACTAACAACCACCTAGACTCTGTTACCCCAGATGACCACTAACAACCACCTAGACTCAACCCCAGATGACCACACCTGACCACCTAGACTCTGTTACCCCAGATGACCACTAACAACCACCTGACCAGACCCCAGATCTGTTACCCCAGATGACCACCCCTAACAACCACCTAGACTCTGTTACCCCAGATGACCACTAACAACCACCTGACCATTCACCTAGACTCTGTTACCCCAGATGACCACTAACAACCACCTAGACTCTGTTACCCCAGATGACCACTAACAACCACCTGACCATTCACCTAGACTCTGTTACCCCAGATGACCACTAACAACCACCTGACCATTCACCTAGACTCTGTTACCCCAGATGACCACTAACAACCACCTAGACTCTGTTACCCCAGATGACCACTAACAACCACCTAGACCTGTTACCCCAGATGACCACTAACAACCCCAGTTACCCCCAGATGACCACTAACAACCACCTAGACTCTGTTACCCCAGATGACCACTAACAACCACCTAGACTCTGTTACCCCAGATGACCACTAACAACCACCTAGACTCTGTTACCCCAGATGACCACTAACAACCAACCTGTTACCCCCAGATGACCACTAACAACCACCTAGACTCTGTTACCCCAGATGACCACTAACAACCACCTGACCTAGACTCTGTTACCCCAGATGACCACTAACAACCACCTAGACTCTGTTACCCCCAGATGACCACTAACAACCACCTAGACTCTGTTACCCCAGATGACCACACCTAGACTCTGTTACCCCAGATGACCACTAACAACCACCTAGACTCTGTTACCCCAGATGACCACTAACAACCACCTGACCATTCACCTAGACTCTGTTACCCCAGATGACCACTAACAACCACCTAGACTCTGTTACCCCAGATGACCACTAACAACCACCTGACCATTCACCTAGACTCTGTTACCCCAGATGACCACTAACAACCACCCTAGACTCTGTTACCCCAGATGACCACTAACAACCACCTAGACTCTGTTACCCCAGATGACCACTAACAACCACCTGACCATTCACCTAGACTCTGTTACCCCAGATGACCACTAACAACCACCTGACCATTCACCTAGACTCTGTTACCCCAGATGACCACTAACAACCACCTGACCATTCACCTAGACTCTGTTACCCCAGATGACCACTAACAACCACCTAGACTCTGTTACCCCAGATGACCACTAACAACCACCTAGACTCTGTTACCCCAGATGACCACTAACAACCACCTAGACTCTGTTACCCCAGATGACCACTAACAACCACCTAGACTCTGTTACCCCAGATGACCACTAACAACCACCTAGACTCTGTTACCCCAGATGACCACTAACAACCACCTGACCATTCACCTAGACTCTGTTACCCCAGATGACCACTAACAACCACCTGACCATTCACCTAGACTCTGTTACCCCAGATGACCACTAACAACCACCTAGACTCTGTTACCCCAGATGACCACTAACAACCACCTAGACTGTCACCCCAGATGACCACTATTCACCTAGACTCTGTTACCCCAGATGACCACTAACAACCACCTAGACTCTGTTACCCCCAGATGACCACTAACAACCACCTAGACTCTGTTACCCCAGATGACCACTAACAACCACCTGACCATTCACCTAGACTCTGTTACCCCAGATGACCACTAACAACCACCTGACCATTCATCTAGACTCTGTTACCCCAGATGACCACTAACAACCACCTAGACTCTGTTACCCCAGATGACCACTAACACCTGAACCACCTAGACTCTGTTACCCCAGATGACCACTAACAACCACCTGACCATTCACCTAGACTCTGTTACCCCAGATGACCACTAACAACCACCTAGACTCTGTTACCCCCAGATGACCACTAACAACCACCTGACCATTCACCTAGACTCTGTTACCCCAGATGACCACTAACAACCACCTAGACTCTGTTACCCCAGATGACCACTAACAACCACCTGACCATTCACCTAGACTCTGTTACCCCCAGATGACCACTAACAAACAACATTCACCTAGACTCTGTTACCCCAGATGACCACTAACAACCACCTAGACTCTGTTACCCCAGATGACCACTAACAACCACCTAGACTCTGTTACCCCAGATGACCACTAACAACCACCTAGACTCTGTTACCCCAGATGACCACTAACAACCACCTGACCATTCACCTAGACTCTGTTACCCCAGATGACCACTAACAACCACCTGACCATTCACCTAGACTCTGTTACCCCAGATGACCACTAACAACCACCTAGACTCTTTACCCCAGATGACCACTAACAACCACCTGTTACCCCTAGACTCTGTTACCCCCAGATAACCACCACCTGAACAACCACCTAGACTCTGTGTTACCCCAGATGACCACTAACAACCCACCTAGACTCTGTTACCCCAGATGACCACTAACAACCACCTAGACTCTGTTACCCCAGATGACCACTAACAACCACCTGACCATTCACCTAGACTCTGTTACCCACTAACAACCATGACAGATGACCACTAACAACCACCTGACCATTCACCTAGACTCTGTTACCCCAGATGACCACTAACAACCACCTGACCATTCATCTAGACTCTGTTACCCCAGATGACCACTAACAACCACCTAGACTTGTTACATTCAGATGACTCTGTAACAACCCCAGATGACCATTAACAACCACCTAGACTCTGTTACCCCAGATGACCACTAACAACCACCTAGACTCTGTTCCCCCAGATGACCACTAACAACCACCTAGACTCTGTTCACCCCAGATTACCACTAACAACCACCTAGACTCTGTTACCCCAGATGACCACTAACAACCACCCTAGACTCTGTTACCCCCCAGATGACCACTAACAACCACCTAGACTCTGTTACCCCAGATGACCACTAA